>NC_084618.1:73955432-74085432 GCF_033978795.1 Nerophis ophidion
TTGTGGTACTTGAAAGTTCCCATGTCCCATTAGAATAGAATAGAATAGAATAGAAAGTACTTTAGAATAGAGTTTTATTGTCATTATTGCAATGAACAGGTTCAAAGAACAACGAAATTGGAGCAGCTCCTCCTAAGGTGCATATACAATATGGTAGTATAAATAGTAAAAAAATAAAAAATAAATATATATATATATATATCCATCCATCCATCCATCCATTTTCTACCGCTTATTCCCTTTCGGGGTCGCGGGGGGCGCTGGCGCCTATCTCAGCTACAATCGGTATATATAAATAAATAAATAAATAAAAAAAAATAAAAAATAAATAAATAAATAAATAAAAATAAAAAATAAGATAGAGATGACAGATGTATCTATGTATATGTATATGTATCCACACAGATGCATATCTGCATGCATATGAATACATATACACACATACATAAAACATTATTGCACATTGTAGTCCGAAAAAAATAGAAAAACATTTAAACATTACACATGAGGACATGATGGACTTTATTGATCCCTGGGGGAAATTCAGCACCACAGTTCGCTCACAATAAACAATAATAATAATAAATAATATATGACATATATTATATATATAATATATGAATAATATAAATATATTCTACACTTAAGTGCAGTCAAGAAGGGACATATGCATTATACAGTCTGATGGCTGTCGGTATGAAGGACCTCCTGTGTCTTTCCGTGTTACATTTTGGGAGTCTGAGCCTTCCACTGAACGTGCTCATTCTCTCCACAAGGTCTGAGTGTAGTGGGTGGGAGTTTTGCTAGACTTCACCTCTCTGACACCACCGCCAGAGAGTCCAGCTCCACTCCCACCACGTTACTGGCCTTCTCTACCAACTCGTCCAGTCTGTTTGCGTCCCTCACTCTCAGCCCGAAGCCCCAGCAAGCCACGGCGTACAAGAAAGCGCTCGCCACCACCGACTCGTAGAACATCTTCAACATCTTTGTACAGACGTTAAAGGATCCTAGCCTCCTGAGGAAGTAGTCCCTTCTTGTAGAGGGCCTCTACAAGAAGGGACTTGTTACTGTACGTTCCAGCAAATTGAAATAAAAGTCAGAGGTCCCACATCAGGAAAAGAAGGCATCGTTTTGTGTGCCTGTAACTTAATACTGTCAAGCTGTGTTTACGTCCAGCAGTGGTTGTCGAACGTTTTTCACCAATTACCACCTCAGAAAAAAACTTGGCTGACCAAGTACCACCATAATGACTGACATTAAAGTACAGTATCGTAATTGGCCTAAGTATTCATTAAAAACAAGGCAGAGGTTGTATTTAACAAGTATATTTAACATTTTTGGCCACTGTAACATTAAGACGAGTTTGAACAGTAACACTGTTTGAATTAGTGTTGTCCCGATACCAATGTTTTGGTACCGGTACCAAAATGTATTTGAATAATTTTCGGTACTTTTCTATATAAAGGGGACCACAAAAAATGGCATTATTAGCTTTATTTTAACAAAAAATCTTACTGTATATCAAATATACATTTCTTATTGCAAGTTTGTGCTTAAATAAAAAAGTGACCATACAAGACAATTTGTCTTTCAGTAGTAAGTAAACAAACAAAGGCTCCTAAATTAGTCTGCTGATATATGCAGTAACATATTGTCAGTTCTCATTCTAATATTTTGTCAACATGATAAAGGACATGTAGTAGGAAATGGATTACTTGTTCATTTACTGTTAATATATGCCTACTTTCTCTTTTAACATGTTCTGTCTATGCTTCTGTTGAAATGTAATAAATCACTTATTCTTCTGTTGTTTGGATGCTTTACATTAGTTTTCGATGATACAACAAATTTAGGTATCAATCCGATACCGCGTCGTTAAAAGATCATACATTGGTCATATTGGTTATAGGGGTGGGGGAACGGTACAATTTAGAGGCGGTATAGTACCGAATATGATTCATTAGTATCACGACACTATACCAATAACGGTATACTGTACAACCCTAGTTTGAATACAGGAATATTTAACACTGTACTTTAATCAAGGGATTCTTTGGCATATCAGTAGATGGCACCCGCGTACCACCAGTGGTACGCAGACCAGTTTGAGAATCACTAACAAAGATTGTGTGCACTTTATCAAATTTTACACAAACATATCGCTGCACTTGTCTAATGCAATATATAACAAATAATCACATACAACAATGTTATATTAAAGAGCGGGCCAGGAGGACACAAACGTTAGCAACATGAGCATTTAGGAAAATCTTAGGTGCATCACGATTCGTACACGATGATTCTGAATAGACTGACAAACCACCAAAAATCATTGATTTAAAAGGGACCCTATTATTTCAAGCCAACTGTTCTTACCTATTGACAGCTGCTGTTGTGTATTTGTCTTGTGTATTTACCATGAATTGATTAATGTGGACCCCGACTTAAAGAAGTTGAAAAACTTATTCGGGTGTTACCATTTAATGGTCAATTGTACAGAATGTGTACTCTACTGTGCAATCTACTGATAAAAGTTTCAAACAATCCATATTTGGGATCTGCATAAATCCCGAAAAGTATATTTATACTATATATTTATAAACAATATTGCCTTTCTTCATACTTTTGCTAAACAATTTGTTTGGAATTTACCCAAGTAGTGACGTTTTCTCTATCCTTTAGTTGCGTGGCAGACTTGCTCGTACATGGACGTCCAACCTCTGCTGTTGCCATTTCTAATACAAAGTAGCACGTAGTTTAAACTTCATTTGTCAGTAGATGCACTATAGAACCGCTAAAAACTATAACAAAGATGGCGGGGAGAAGACCATCCTGCCATCCTGAAGAGACGGTCAGAAACCGGCTTGAAAATAGTCTGTAAAAAATAATCTGTGCAAAATTTTTACCAAAAACCACAATTACATGTTATGTAGACCACAAAGAAGTGCTCTAAATGTGGGGGGAAAAAATCTTAATATGACCCCTTTAAGCATGTTAAAGTAATACAGACCGAATATACGAAAATAAAGAACTCGTGTACACAGAGTATGAGAGGAAGGAAATGAGCAAAGTAGATGAATTAGTCTGGAGAGAGCATAATATCCACACAATCATGGCTCCATGATTGGTAAAAGGGCAAGAATCAAAGGTGCATCAATAATCGATTTATAATCGAATCGTGAGGGGCCCAAAGACTCCCGACCCGACTAGCATGGCTATGTTAACTAACCTTACACTCACACTCACTAAGTTAGCATTTTGGCCTAAGAAAAACAAAATGATCGAACTTACAGCTCCTTAGTCTGTAGCAGACTGACTGAGGCTGATTGATTGATTGATTGATTGATTGAAACTTTATTAGTAGATTGCTCAGTACAGTACATATTACGTACAATTGACCACTAAATGGTAACACCCGAATAAGTTTTTCAACTTTTTTAAGTCGGGGTCCACGTTGATCGAATCATGGTAAGTAAAGATGCGCAGTTTGCAGTCACAACCGCGGAGACCGTGGATAAACCGCGGGTCGGGCGGGTGACATGACGAAAAAATAGATTTTAAATAGATTCGGGCGGGTGGCGGTTGAACCAATTCGGAAATATATATTGTAATAATCCCAGGAATGTAGGCTCATAAAACGTCTTCGCTTTTGTCTTGTCTTTATTGCACAAGATGTAATACAACCACACAACAGCTCTCATGTCTCTCGCGCTTTTTCCCAGGACAACTCGAACTCTCACTTCCTGTCGATAACGTCACTTCACTATCTCTCCCGGAAGTCCCGCCCCGCAGCCAAAGTCATTGGCTAACACCCCGTAGCCAGCCGCTACATTATACATAGTTAAATGTTATGTTGAAGAGGATCATTTAGCCTACTGACGTGTATTTATAAATGGTTGATTTATACAGGCTAGTAGGTAAAGTGTACCTGACAACTCTTGATGGTACAATCCATATATCACGTCACAGACAACGTCACGCTAACATCACGTGACACCTCTGATGAAAGATGCAGAAGCAAGGTAGCCCAAACTTGTCAGGTACAGCACTTTACCTTACTAGCCAAAAGAAATGAACCATTTATAAATAGTTAAATGTTGTTACCCACATACGAAAAACGAGCAGCACTCTTTGAAACAGTATGTGGGCATACTTTTATTTTGAAGTGTCTCGTTTGGTCTGTCGACGGATGTAAGGAAGCTACTTCCGGGTATGGCCAACGAGGTATTTGTCATTTGTTGGTATTTTATTTGGTAAAATGTTTGATCCACATACTGTGCATGTTATTATTTTTACGTTTTTAACGTGCTTTATTTATTACAGTTTTCACGGTGAATTTGAAGGGAAAGTAAGCCTTCAAATAAATCAGTTCAAGAAAGCCATTGTGTCTGTGCTATTTGGAGGGAGTTACACTTTCTAACCTCACTAGTGCCTTGCATCGTCTATATTAGATAACGGGCGGGTGGCGGGTGGGTGTGGCTTTGATGAAATGTTGGTTCGGGTGGATTGGGGGTGGATGACGACTTTAGTGATGCGGTTGCGGGTGATATAATTGCCGATCCGCGCATCTCTAATGGTAAGCATGAAGCATGGCTGCATCATGTCCTTGAAGATGTGTTCCTTCAAGACATTTTGAAAAGCCATAAACGTCAAAATCGACAGTCTGAGTGCCTCTTCTCTCAAAAGGTTGAGCAAACAATTGAAGGAGGGGATAATTTTTTTCCTCACATTTGGTTATTATTAACAGGCTCCACAAACACATATGGCTGTTAGAACATCATTAAAAAGTACTTGGGATTTTTGCTGCCAATCGATCATTGGACTGTGGTGTCAAACTCTGTTCCCAAAAGTTCTACCTAAAATCAATGGAAACTGAAACAAACAAAACAATGATGACTGTAATGAACTGCATAAAAGTATAAAGCTTTATACAAATGAGGCTTTATTCAGGCAGCAGATCTCCCAAAAAGAATTAAGACGTTAACGCGAGTATCAATTTGTCCGAACTATAAATTAGGTTCACGAAACATAGCAGTCGTGTACTATCCAATAAAAAAACAATTAGGATATCAACAGGAAACCCTTGTTTTCTTTCATTGCTTTGTCATTTCCGCCGTCTGTCCATGAATATTGATCACAAAGCCAAAGGTGATAAGAACCAAACATATAAAGCTTACCTTATTACCAAGCATAGCATGAGTGACAAGGCCTAATATGGGAAAGTTTGAGCAGAAACGGCGCAAAGGTTGCGAGCACAACCACAGAATGCTAACGCTGAGCTGCCTTGCTTCTATGGATAACTAATGGGAGCAACAAAAAAAATCTATCCAGCAATTCACCCTGTTACTGGGGAACGTGGCGGATCACTACCATAGATTGGGGGAAGGTACGGAAAAAACAGACAAGGCCAAGGTGTAAGGAAAGAATAAGAATGAGGCAGTGAGAATTGGAGATCACTATGATGACACGTAAGTGCAAAGAGCGATTAAGGATTTACTTTCAAAAGGACTCCCATTGATCTTTTTTTTGATAGACCTGCAATAAATCAAACTGGATTGACTCGCATGAGAACCGAGCCTAATCCTTTAGTCAGATCCGGGAGAACTCAGACCAAACCAGCTGTTAATTTAGGCTTTACAAGATAAAGAAGGAGAAATCCAACCTGATGTACCCTAGGGCAGGGGCTTACATCATCTCTGTAAAGCAATCAACTTATTGCCAGTTTGGAGAGGTAATCAGAGCACATACTGAGGGGGGTGGAGGGGTGGGGGGTTGGGGAATTTCTGGGCATAAGACCAGACCAGTGAGGCAAGAAACAGCCCAAGAGTTTAAAAAGGGAGAAGAGGCGCACCTTTAATATCTTACAAAAGGGACTATGCACACCGTACCCTTGACAATGTACTGCAGCTTCTCAAGCAACAATACTATGGAAATACAGTTGGACTCATTTTAGAGTAGTCAGTGTACAGCTTGTTTAGCAGTATATATTCAATATTCACTGTAAATGACACTCAACATTTATTGTCATTATTAATCGATCGAGTGTGTCTTGCCTATGCTGGTGGTATAGCATCAAGTACTGGGGATGCATGAGTGGGGAGCTGCGATTTGTCCGAATTGTCTTCCTTCTTTTCTTCCTTACTTCCACTCAAGGGTGCCCTACAGGTCCTCAATTGGGTTAACACTCCTCTCTACTCATTGTTGTATTTGAAAGTGCAATGCTTTGCAGCCAGTAGCACAGCTTTTGAAGGAGCATAGGAATGGGCAGCATCTATGACATTTAATTTGCAAAAAAGGAGTGAGTTTAGGGTTGAATTGTCCATCTTCGTTTTATTCTCTGTCACTATCTTTTTTTGGACATTACTACATGCCGTAGTTTTGAAGCAATGCATGATGGGAATCCGGATGTTGTGTGTTAGTGTATTAACATGCCGGCTGAAATAAACACACGCTGAGCAATAGCTCCTTGTCTGCCTACTTAATGGTTTATAAATAAACCTATGGATAACGGAGACATATATAATAGTTTTCTGCAGGTGAGCCTACACTGGCTCACCAGCACTGGCTTCCTGTGCACTTAAGATGTGACTTTAAGGTTTTACTACTTACGTATAAAATACTACACGGTCTAGCTCCATCCTATCTTGCTGATTGTATTGTACCATATGTCCCGGCAAGAAATCTGCGTTCAAAAGACTCCGGCTTATTAGTGATTCCTAAAGCCCAAAAAAAAGTCTGCGGGCTACAGAGCGTTTTCCGTTCGGGCTCCAGTACTCTGGAATGCCCTCCCGGTAACAGTTCGAGATGCTACCTCATTAGAAGCATTTAAGTCTCACCTTAAATCTCGTTTGTATACTCTAGCCTTTAAATAGACCTCCTTTTTAGACCAGTTGATCTGCCGCTTCTTTTCTTTTTCTCCTCTGTCCCCCCCTCCCTTGTGGAGGGGGTCCGGTCCGATTGACCATGGATGAAGTACTGGCTGTCCAGAGTCGAGACCCAGGATGGACTGCTCGTCGGGCCCCCGATGGACCGCTCGCCTGTTTATCGGTTGGGGACATCTCTACGATGCTGATCCGCCTCCGCTTGGGAATGTTTCCTGTGGACGGGACTCTCGCTGCTGTCTTGGATCCGCTTTGAACTGAACTCGCGCGGCTGTGTTGGAGGGTGGGGGGTCGGGTGGTGTTGCCCACATTTGAGGTCCTTTCCAAGGTTTCTCACAGTCATCATTGTCACTGGCGTCCCACTGGGTGTGAGGTTTCCTTGCCCTTATGTGGGTTCTTCCGAGGATGTCGTAGTGGTTTGTACAGTCCTTTGAGACATTTGTGATTTAGGGCTATATAAATAAACATTGATTGATTGATTGATTCTTCTTGTGTGTGCAGTTGCGCACTGAGCTCCAAAAGACGTAGATGTTATAACGTAACTGGGCCAGTACGCTGATTATAAGGAGGAAAAGCGGACGTGACGACAGGTCCTCACTCAGGTCCGGCTGGAAATCGGGAAATATTCGGGAGAATGGTTGTCCCGGGAGGTTTTCGGGAGAGGCACTGAAATTCGGGAATCCCCCGGAAAATTCGGGAGGGTTGGCAAGTATGATTGGAGGTGTGTTCGGCCATACAGCCTAGTGTCCCCTGCTTTGCAATGTTAGAGTACATGTTGGAATTAATGAACCGCAGCTTCGCAGTGCCCGGCAGGACTCATGCAGCCCTAAACCTTGATGCCCCCACTATCAGCAAGGCAGAGTTGTCTTTCTACTCATTTGACAGCTATTTGGAAAACAACGGCTGTGTCGAGTCTTTTTCAGTGGACAGTAAATATGTACTGTACCTCAAACAAATGTAAGGTGTATTCATCTCTGTGAACTACTGTACCCTAGGAAATAACATGCTATGTAGATCCATAATTGTTACACCTTTTTAGGTTGTATTCACACGACGTCACGTGCGGTTCATTAAATATGTGAGTCTCAAAGTGGTGGGCCAGCGAGCGTCTGTTGTCATAGCGTTCTGGGCAGCATTTTGCCTTTCTCAAAGAAAAATTCTCTGTGCCTGTGTTGTTTCAGACTGTTGGGACTGTAAAAAACACAAAATGGAATAGAAGTTTCTTAAGAGTTCCTCAAGAGGCTATCAAAAAGAGCGAAAGAGTGCAAGATTTTACAAGAAACGACAGGAGTGGCACGCACTCCAGTCCATGGGAGCAGAAAGAGTCGAAGAACGGACGGGTTTGCAGTTATCACTTCATTAAAGGTTTGTTTGATATACTTTTAATGTTAAGTATTTCCCATTCAAGTATTATCTTGATATTATTTGTATTTTATCTTCTTTCGGAGTTCTTAAAACGCATTTTTGCTACGAGAGTTTCGAAAGGCACTAACTCGGCCAGTGTAAACAAAAGAAGCAAATGTGAGCAAAACCTAAAAGAGTAAAGCTTTTACCAAAGGCAACAATCATAAATGAAGCTTTTAGCACACACACAATGTTGACATCCATCCATCCATTTTCTACCGCTTATTCCCTTTTGGGGTCGCGGGGGGCGCTGGCGCCTATCTCAGCTACAATCGGGCGGAAGGCGGGGTACACCCTGGACAAGTCGCCACTTCATCGCAGACAATGTTGACATCTATTGTTATATTTTGATAAAAACCGGGGAAAACATGCGTACTCATAAACGGCGTATGCAACGAAAGGGCAACAAACATGGCTGTAGATGTGAAGTTAAATCATGAAATGCAACCCAACTCAGGCAAAAAAAAGGCATATTTAGTCTTGATAACAATTTGCGTGACCCAGCAGCACACCAAAAAGTTGTAGAAATCCATGTTTTTCCAAGTTTTCATCTGTTTTGTAGTTTAGAATGACGTCTGGAGCACAAGATAGTTCGATATGTCTTGGAACGCGCCCGACGCATAATCCTTGATAACACTGCACAAACCTTTTTTATGGTATCGTACAGGGATAGGTTCCATTGCATAGTTAGATTTTTTGCTCGTATCTGCTTTTAGTGGTAAGATCCAGGGCCCTTGCGTACTTAGATAGTTTGCAACTGTTTGCTGCACAGTAGCCATATTTGTTAGGTGGCCCACCACTTCCGTTCAAAAATCCCATGACAGAACACAGGCTATTATATGAAACTTGCCTCAGTGAAACGCTTCTAACCATAGCGTTCATGACTGAGGGCTTACCATCCACACCACCCAGCAATTTCCCTGGAGGCCGGCCCGGATCGCATCCCCTGTCCCCATCAGGCGGTGCCACCTTAGCTGAGTCCTGCTGGCCACGCGGCAGCCGCACCATAACACAACCATAGTAATTAAAATGGTTATTTCTGTAGAGAACGAGTATTGAAAAGTACCAAGTGAACCATACTGATGTCTTTTACAGATCTCTAGTTTCTGCTCACTATAATCAGGCGACTACAGGGGAGGGGGGTTTGGTTCTTCTTCTCAACTGTGTGTCACTACTATGGCGGATGCGGAGGATGAGACTTGAACACCCCCCCCCCCTTCCCCCCCTTCCCCTGCTGTGCACACGCTGACACAAAGACTCATTAGCTCGCCATCTCCCCTGTCTTTAATGTCCTGTTTACGCTGCAAAACAACCAGATCAGGCCTGAAATCCAATAACGGAGCTTTGCAGGGCCCTTGACGCCGACCCCGCAGGAGAGCTGAGGAGAAGCAGGCCTTGTAGTCTCTGGATGTTGTCCAAGGGAAACCAAACCTCAGGAGTGCATACAAAACCACACATAAAATAAGAGTTAAAGCAGCAGTCTCCGCTGAGGCTATCAAACACCACCAGGCCAACTCGCTCTTTAGCCTCCGCCATCTTTCAGTTGTCTATAAGAAGAAGAGGTGAAACTGTACACCACAATCCCAGTTTAGTACGTACTTTGGTTTTAAAGTTGATTTTCGGTAAGGTAATGGAACAAAAATACAAAACAAAAACTTTGTAGTTTTTGTGCAAACTGCTCTAATCAATTTTTTTTAATTAAGCAGAAAAAAATGAAAGCTGCTAGTAAGAAATTCTCTAATAGGAAACGTTTTCAAATAAAACGTTTTAATATATTAAATTATTAGATTTTCTCTACTAAACTAAACCTACTCAGTGGCCTAGTGGTCAGAATGTCCGGCCTGAGATTTGGTAAGTTGTGAGTTTAAAGACTATAAAAATGGGACCCATTACCTCCCTGCTTGGCACTCAGCATCAAGGGTTGGAAATGGGGGTTAAACCACCAAAAATGATTCCCGGGCGTGGCACCGCTGCTGCCCACTGCTCCCCTCACCTCCCAGGGGACAAATTTCACCACACCTAGCGTGTGTGTGTGTGACAATCATTGGTACTTTAACTTAACTTAAGCATCACACTGCTTTCATCTGATCAACTACTCTCTATATATAGCTGAAGATATACAATACTTTTGTAGTTGAGTATCGACTAATCGAGTAATCCGATAAAACCGTCTTAAAAGCCTCAATGCTTATTATAGGAAAAATAGCTTGCCATAACTTTCATTCTTTTAATAATTGCATTAATGAAAATAAAAGAACTCTCTGCTGTTCGCCGCCATGTAGATCACAGCCCGCACGCACCACCGCTCTCATGTGCGCTCTATTGCAGAAGCCGTGCACATATTAAAAGTTATTGACACTCCGTGTAGTCTAGATGTTATATTTTTTATTAGTTACACTCAATCGAAAAATCAAAGCATCCGGCCATGTTCTATACTGCTCATCTTCACTAGGGTTGTGGGTTAGCTGGAGCCTATCCCAGCTGATTTTGGCTGGGGTACACCCTAGACTGGTCGTCAGCCAACCGCAATTGAAGCAATAGACGATAAACTGATGCTTTTTTCCTCATCGAGTAATCGATTGAATAAATTTATCAACAATTTTTTTATTTTATTTTGAAATTTTTAAAACTTAACAAGCACAAATTTTAGCTTTATCCATGAAACGTTCTTGGTCCGTTTACGTATTTCGCCAGGAAGGTCACATGTCCCCGTTTTTTTTTATGGCTGAACAGTAAGGCTGAAGGCTAGCCTGCACCATGTTTGTTGATTGAGCAGACATGTGACTATAACGCAACGTCGTCATACTTCCTCTCTCACTTAATGTGTTTTGTGCGGGAAATTGGTATGCCCTTACTTTTAAAATCTTCCATTCCAGAAAATTTCATGACTAAAATACTTACTAGTAGGAACCGTTTCATCATTTGTGTATGGATGTCTTAATGATGACCTGGATCTTTGGCCACCAGTGCCCAATAGGCATCTCCCTCTGCGGCCCTCGGAGGTCACATGTTTAATTACACAGAGTATTAATCCCACTGGACAGATGGCAAGCAGGCCGCCTCTCAATTACTTTATGCCCAATTACATCATTACGAGTGTGATTTGCTAAATCATGAACACAGACACAACCAAGCTTCAGCAGTGGCAGGTGACTATCAGAAGAAGCGGGTGATGACTGTGGGTTTCTTGGGAAAAGTTTAAGCGTGATCTATGCCAGAAAGTAAAAACACACATAGCCTATTTTTCTCAAAACCAAAACCAGCGCAGAAGCGAATGTGGAAGTAGTTGGTCGGCTCCAGGCAGCCGATCCGAGGAAAACCACACTGCGAAGCCAATTGAAAACATGAAGAAAGCGTTTGTCTCCGACAAGTCAGCCAAGGAAAAAAAAAGGGATTTGGAGAGTGGTTGAGGTGGTAAAGGGGGGTCCTATTTTATAACATTGGGGGAGAAAATCCCAAAGGGCAACAAATCCCCGAGTGGAAGGAGTCTTATGGCAGCATCCACCCATGCTGATGCCTCAATCATCATTTTGAAGCAATTAGAGGTTGACTTTTTCCGGCGTCTCTGACCACAGCTTGCCGTCTCGCCAAAAGGCGCTTGAAAAGTCGAGCTAAGAGGCCAAGAAACGAGACTCTCATGGATTTCGGGCCAGTTTTGCAATGTATTTGTCGCTGTTTGCGAGGACTCGTTCCGCCTCAACCGCAGAACATCTTATCTGCACTGACTGACTAAAAATGACTTTGAGAAAACCAGAAACATTTGAACATCCTTCTTTGACACTATGAAAAATTTTACATACAGTACACCAACCTTCACAGCTGAACCACATAGCATGAAATTAAATTCAGAGGTAGCAAAGAAAAATTTGTCCTACTGGTGACCGTAAGAAGATTGGCGGTTTGAACCAACCGTGCTAGTTTCCAGTCTTCTTGGAGTCATTCTGATTTTGTCTATGACAGAAGTTAAGGATAGGAATCGATCCCCAGGTTCCAGGGTATCATTTCCTTGGAATCGCTTGCCATTTTGTCAAGCGATTCTCTTAACTTAATTTTAATTTTCCTGAAGGAACTCTCCTGAAGGAATCAATAAAGCACTATCTATTTATCTATCTAACGGTTCTTCCCGGTACGAATGACGTCATTAGGTAACATGCAAAGTGACGTCAAATGTCAAAATGATGATGGGCACAAACACTAACATTTTACAATAAAAGATTCCAATAGCATTACTTGTAAGAATTATAAGGCTGCTGCTTCATCAGGAAGAGGACATACAAGCAATATGCTGAAACATTTGAACACACAGCATGCAATAATTCTAAATAAAAAAAGTCCCTTTTTGAACCGCTCCGATCTCATTTCAGGCAGCAGTAACATGAGCATGTCATCTGAATACAACAGGTATTAACTCGTCGCCTATCATGTTGGTGCTATTATTTGTACAATTGAAATGATTGCCTTCGCCGTAAAATGAACAAGACGAGTAACAGATTATGACTGGCTCCGAGGCGGGAAGTTCCCGCAAGACAAATGTCACCAACAGAGACTAAGTTTGTGGTCTATTTGCTACAGTAGACACTCCTAATTTGCAGTAGTTGAATGTTCAATTGTCATCAGAGAAAAGTTGCTTGTTTTCCGCCCACCAGATTGCCTCCCAGTCATTATATCATACTGGTGAAACTTAAAAAATTAAAACATTGTAAACAAGTCCATTAATGTCAGCAATTACCTTCAAATTATGAAACCGATATGTGATAATAACTCATTACATGCAAAGTGAGGTATGTCAAGGCTTTATTATCACTTTGATGATCTTGGCTTACACTTTTTGAAACCCCACATTTTCTGAATATTTCAATTTGAGGTTATCATAAATGGTACTTCACAACCATCAAAATGATAACCAAAAAAGACTTGACATATCAAGTTAATATTACATTGTATCACATAATTTTGTTGAATTCTACACAAGATTATTTCTTTACTTCGTTTTTTTTAAATTACCTTTTTTTCTTCTATACTGCATATGTGACCTCATTGTCGGCTTTTTAAAGTCATGTTACCTCTAAACCAGTGGTTCTTAAAGGGGAACATTATCACAAGGGTTAAAAACAATAAAAAATCAGTTCCCAGTGGCTTGTTGTATTTTTTGAATTTTTTTTCAGAATTTTCCCGGTCCCCGAATATCCCTAAAAAAAGCTTTAAAGTGCTTGATTTTCGCTATTTGCGATGGGACTATCCATTTTCCTGTGACATCATACAGTGCTGCCAATGTAAACAAACAACGGCGAATACCACAGCAAGATATAGCGACATTAGCTCGGATTCAGACTCGGATTTCAGCGATTTAAGCGATTTAACGGATTACGCATGTATTGAAACGGATGGTTGGAGTATGAAAGTATTGAAGAAGAAACTGAAGCTATTGAGCGAATAGCTATTGACGCTATTCATAGCCATAGCAATGCCGAATAGCTGTGTTAGCATCGCCGGTAAAACATGCGGACCAAACGATCAGGACTTTCGCATCTCTTGACACTGGAGCAACTTAAATACTTCAATTGGTAAGTGGTTTTTTTTGCATTAAATGTGGGTGGAAGTAAATGTAATATAGTTGCAAATGCATCTGCAGGTTATCCATACATCTCTGTGCCATGTCTGCTTTAGCACCGCCGGTAAATAGCATGTTTGCATCGATTAGCGTAGCATGTTAGCATCGATTAGCTGGCAGTCAACATCAACAAAACTCACCTTTGTGAATTCGTAGACTTTATAGTTGCAAATGCATCTGCAGGTTATCCATACATCTCTGTGCCATGTCTGCTTTAGCACCACCGGTAAATAGCATGTTAGCATCGATTAGCGTAGCATGTTAGCATCGATTAGCTGGCAGTCAATATCAACAAAACTCACCTTTGTGAATTCGTAGACTTTATAGTTGCCAATGCATCTGCAGGTTATCCATACATCTCTGTGCCATGTCTGTCTTAGCACCGCCGGTACATAGCATGTTAGCATCGATTAGCGTAGCATGTTAGCATCGATTAGCTGGCAGTCACGCCGCAACCAAATATGTCTGATAGCACATAAGTCAACATCAACAAAACTCACCTTTGTGATTTTGTTGAATTTATCGTTGCAAATGCATCTGCAGGTTATCCATACATCTCTGTGCCATGTCTGTCATTGCCGGTAAAATGTGCAGACACTCCGGCACATTCAATGGGGGTCTGGCGGCGGACACTTTCGCATCGTCGGGCCAGTGGTGCAACTTGAATCCCTCCCTGTTAGTGTTGTTACACCCTCCCACAACACACCGACGAGGCATGATGTCTCCAAAGTTCCAAAAAATAGTCGAAAAAACGGAAAATAACAGAGCTGAGACCCGGTGTTTGTAATATTTTGAAAATGAAAATGGCGACTGTATTACCTCGGAGACGTCACGTTCTGACGTCATCGCAAAAAGAGCGATAAACAGAAAGGCGTTTAATTCGCCAAAATTCACCCATTTAGAGTTCGGAAATCGGTTAAAAAAATATATGGTCTTTTTTCTGCACCATCAAGGTATATATTGACGCTTACATAGGTCTGGTGATAATGTTCCCCTTTAACCAGGGTTCGATCGAACCCTAGGGGTTCGGTGAGTCGACCTCAGGGGTTCGGCGGAGATCAAAACACATCCAACTCTTCATGTAAATACAAACTTCTCCCTGTTGTCATATGACAGATACGGCAACAGCTGACTGATTTGCAGGTGGGTAATTTGTTGTGAGTTTATGCACTGTCTTAGTCTTGTTGTTTGAACAAGGTGATGTTCATGCACGGTTGATTTTGTGCACCAGTAAAAAAATATGGTAACAGTTTAGTATGGGGAACATATTCACCATAAATTAGTTGCTTATTAACATGCAAATTAGTAACAAATTGGTTCTTAACTAGTCATTAAGTACTAATTAATGCCTTATTCGGCATGGCCTTATTAGAACCCTAACCCTCTAACCCTGACCCTAACCCTAACCAAATAACTAACATATTCTATGACTTAGAATATGTTTCCTTAGTGTCCAAATAACTCTAAATTAAGTCTTTGTTAGTTAAAATATGTTCCCCTATACTAAAGTGTTACCAAAAACATACAACTTTGTCTTGACTTTGAAAAAAAAAAAAAAACATTTTATTTTTCACTAAAGAAGGGTTCAGTGAATGCGCATATGAAACTGATGGAGTTCGGTGCCTCCAACAAGGTTAAGAACCAATGCTCTAAACTAAACAAAATTGAGGCTTATCCACCTTCTTTTTCTCTTTTTTTCAAATAACAATTGATAAGAGATAAAGAGCAGCAATCACATAACAGTGATTTCTATGACTCAGCCCGACATTGCGTGGTTATGCAATCACGCCACGCCCTGGCCCACCTTTTTAATCGTGCCATTTATTGGAAATGTACCAAACTTAGATGCTGATCAGAGCACTCCCAAGCACGTTACCATTAGCTTGGTGCAAGTCACTTTGTACAGCAACTTCTTGTATTTGCATTCGAAAGGAACGCCGTAGTTTCTCGGTGTGTCGTGGGGGCGTAACAATTACCGGCATTATGATCAAAAAGTAATATGAATAAAGTAACGTAAAATTCCTGACGGTTAGTATCACTGTTTGAGAATTTAAATATCCCAAAACTGCCATCCATTACTGCACTTTGATTAACTTACGGTGATACTGCTCATTACCTGAAGGAGCATCTCGCGTGCGAATCCCTAGCTAGCTTAAATGCGAACAAAAAGACACATTCAACTCTTTCCCCATTACAAACATCCTAGCCCAAACTAAACTTACATAAACACATTGCTGTCTAAGCAACTAAGTTATTAAAATGAGAACATTGAACCTACACTCTCTGGTTGCAACGATTATTCAATTAGACCCATTAAGTCTATCCAATAAAATAAATAAATGATAAATGGGTTGTACTTGTATAGCGCTTTTCTACCTTCAGGGTACTCAAAGCGCTTTGACACTACTTCCACATTTACCCATTCACACACACATTCACACACTGATGGAGGGAGCTGCCATGCAAGGCGCCAACCAGCACCCATCAGGAGCAAGGGTGAAGTGTCTTGCTCAGGACACAGCGGACGTGACGAGGTTGGTACTAGGTGGGAATTGAACCAGGGACGCTCGGGTTGCGCACGGCCACTCTCCCACTGCGCCACGCCGTCCCTAGCTTTAATTTATGTCCTTTTAATTAAGCAATTTAGCAACTAATCATTCAAATAGTGTAACTAATAAAAACGTATAAAATCCGTGCCCGCAACCTTAAATACGTGGTTTGTAAATGAGGATGATGTGTGTTTATTGGAACAGTGAAGGTTATGGCAAGCAGACTTTTTTTTGTATATTTTAACTATCATCCCTAAAACATTAAAATCCAATCTGCACTTTGTAAGAATATATAACAAATTGGACCAGGCAATATTTCTAACAAAGACAAATCATTATTTCTTCTAGAATTTCCAGAACAAAAATGTTAAAAGAAATTCAAAAGACTTCGAAATAAGATATGAATTTGATTTTACAGATTTTCTAGATTTGCCAGAATTTTTTTTTTTTAAATTTTAATCATAATAAGTTTGAAGAAATATTTCACAAATATTCTTCGTCGAAAAAACAGAAGCTAAAATGAAAAATTAAATCAAAATGTACTTAGAATTCTTTACAATAAAAAAAAATTGATTTACTTGAACATTGATTTAAATTGTCAGGAAAGAAGAGGAAGGAATTTAAAAGATAAAAAGGCATAAGCGTTTAAAAATTTTAAAATAATTTTTACGGTTGTATTTTTTCTCTAAAATTGTCTTTCTGAAAGTTATAAGAAGCAAAGTAAAAAAATAAATGAATTTATTTAAACAAGTGAAGACCAAGTCTTTAAAATATTTTCTTGGATTTTCAAATTCTATTTGAGTTTTGTCTCTCTTAGAATTAAAAATGTCTAGCAAAGCGAGACCAGCTTGCTCGTAAATAAATAAAATGTAAAAAATAGAGGCAGCTCACTGGTAAGTGCTGCTATATGAGCTATTTTTAGAACAGATCAGCGAGCGACTCATCTGGTCCTTACGGGCGACCTGGTCCCCGCGGGCACAGCCTTGGTGACCCCTGAATTATAGGCTATAAACCATGTGTAGATTACTCGATCACTCAAATAGTCGTTAGTTGCAACCAGTGCGTCATTATCTGTGGACTTGGGCGGGGGTTGAAATGGATGCTTACCAAGCAATTCTCACATTTGTACTTTTTTTGTTACACATTATGACTAACACCGGCTTAGAATACCTCCACAACTCAGCCGCTTTGTGTGAAACTAAACCCAGCGATTGTTTCAAAAAGAAGGAGAAAAAAAGGTTGTCCTACTGGTGACTGTATTGAGATTGGCAGTTTGCCACTAACTGTGAACAGTTGTCTCCAGAAGACCACTGCCCTGCAACAATGTAAAACAATCCGCGGGAGCATATAGAAAACTTCCACAAGTTCTCTTTTTCCTGAGTCAGTCAGAGCGAGGAATTTTCCCCAGCATAAAGACGGCGGCCAACAGTTGTTCTCCCAAGAGATTGGGCTAGCACCTGGGAGGGAGAGCGTGGTTGAATTAGGGGGAGATGATGACATATGCACATGCATTGGGTTTTCACACTGCAAGATTCCTAACTAAGGATGACTGAGGGGAAAAAAAAAAAAAAAAAGTCAGCGGAAGTGCACCTAAGAGGCCCTAAGGATGTTAAGTGGTGAGCCATATAGACCATTACACTGCTCTGTGACAATGTAAAGGTTTCTGTTTGTGTTGGCAACACGCAAAAGCCTGCCTCAGACCCTGACTTAAAAATGGCACATGTGATTTACGATGTAACAGACAACCTAAGGGTATCAAACACACTATATGCACTGCAAAAACTGAAATCTAAGTAAGATTCCATCCATCCATTTTCTACCGCTTATTCCCTTTTTTTTGGGTCGCGGGGGGCGCTGGCGCCTATCTCAGCTACAATCGGGCGAACGGCGGGGTACACCCTGGACAAGTCGCCACCTCATCGCAGCTAAGTAAGATTAAATATCTCAAATAAGGGTGATAGTTTCTTATTTTCTGTCCGATAAGATAATTCTTCTCACTAAGCAGATTTTATGTTACAGTGTAACATGTTACTCGTTTTAAGGGTTTTGGTCCTAAATGATCTCAGTAAGATATTACAACTTGTTGCTGAGATGTATGGACGGCGTGGCGCAGTGGGAGAGTGGCCGTGCGCAACCCGAGGGTCACTGGTTCAAATCCCACCTAGTACCAACCTCGTCACGTCCGTTGTGTCCTGAGCAAGACACTTCACCCTTGCTCCTGATGGGTGCTGGTTGGCGCCTTGCATGGCAGCTCCCTCCATCAGTGTGTGAATGTGTGTGTGAATGGGTAAATGTGGAAGTAGTGTCAAAGCGCTTTGAGTACCTTGAAGGTAGAAAAGCGCTATACAAGTACAACCCATTTATCATTTATCATTTATATTGAGTAAAACATGCTTGGAAATAGAATGTCAACTGTTGCAAAGCTGAGTCATCTACACTCAAGTATAAAACTGCTTTTCCATCCATCCATTTTCTACCGCTTTCTCCCTTACGGGGTCGCGGGCGCCTACCTCAGCTACAATCGGGCGGAAGGCGGGGTACACACTGCACAAGTCGCCACCTCATCGCAGGGCCAACACAGATAGACAGACAACATTCACACTCAACTGCTTTTTTAAAGTAATACTTTTTTTTTCCAAGCATGAAAAAAAATCATGAATTTGACACAAATGTGTCTCATAATTAAAACAAATGACAGCCAAATGGACTTTGCTGTTTCATTTTCAATGAAACAATAGAACATACATACTCCTATAGTAGTACAGTTGGCAAAGTACGGTAAACTGACAGTTAATATTTAAACATTTAACATGTGACATTTTTAACAATTTTGAAAAGAAAAGGTTCTTTTTATAGATTGATTGAGACTTTTATTAAAAGTCTCAATCAATCAATCAAATGGTAACACTCGAATAAGTTTTTCGACTTGTTTAAGTCGGGGTTCACGTTAATCAATTCATGGTTCATGGACATTCAGATAAATCCTTCCAAATTAAAATAAAAAAAATGTTGGCACTATATGTGCACTACTTGACTGAAAGAGCCCGCACTTGGCGCGATGATGTCATGTTATCAATAGTAAAATGCATTTTCAGACTATATGATTTGCCTGAGCGACTAGGAGACCCCGATATTAACACACGGTTAACTTGTTGCCTTTCCATAAAGAACAATAAATGAGCTTTTAGTATAAGTTTGCTGGTTTCTAGAAATGTAATGCCCAGCTCATATCATTATGTTAAGATAATGGCACTAGCATTTACTTCATTTAAGAATATTTTTCAACATATTGAGCAAAAAGGTCTCTTTTTTTTTTTTTTCAACCCAAAAAAGTGCACTTGTTATTAGTGAGAATTAACTTATTTTAAGGTATTTTTGGGTTCATTGAAGTTAGCTAATTTTACTTGTTTTGGAAAGTCTTGACAAGCCAAATTGTCTTGTTCTATTGGCAAATCATATTGCTCAGTTCATATAAAATACCCCTCATTTTTGTATTTTTTTTTCTTGTTTTTGAACACTGGCTTTTTGCAGTGTCTGGAATCACCTTAAACATGAAAACACATGAAAACAAATCCTGATTTACTCCCATACTGGTATAATTAATTCAATAACACAACAAATGACAAATACATATATTAGGCACAAGAAATTAAACATCTTATTCTCACCAAGACTTTCTTTTGGTTTTGGACTAACTGAATGTCAGGAATTCAAATGTTCTTAACTGCTATATTATACAAAACTGTCAGATTATTAGGTTATTTTTATATAAAGCTGTGAAAAATGACAAATTAATTCATGTGATTAATCACAAAAAATGGTCGCATTAATCATACAGAATATATACGCAGATTAATCAAACAAATTATTTTGATCGTATGCTCTTTACCGTAACGATGGATGGTGACCTGGAAGGCGGCGCGGATCAGTGCAAAGATAAGTGAGGAGACGCCATCTTTTGTGCTTGCTGGCTAATTTCACTTCAAAATACACCCTGATAAGACTTTATAGTCCCGCTATAGCTCTATAGGGCGGTATAGCTCGGGTTGGTAGAGTGGCCGTGCCAGCAACTTGAGGGTTCCAGGTTCGATACACGCTTCTGCCATCCTAGTCATAGCCGTTGTGTGATTG
This sequence comes from Nerophis ophidion, assembly GCF_033978795.1. Classification (NCBI taxonomy): domain Eukaryota; kingdom Metazoa; phylum Chordata; class Actinopteri; order Syngnathiformes; family Syngnathidae; genus Nerophis; species Nerophis ophidion. The sequence goes on from NC_084618.1 coordinate 73,976,009, forward strand.
GGGAAGACACTTTACCCACCTGCTCCCAGTGCCACCCACACTGGTTTGAATGGAACCTAGATATTGGGTTTCACTATGTAAAGCGCTTTGAGTCACTAGAGAAAAAGTGCTATATAAATATAATTTACTTCACATATAAAATTGGTACCATTTAGTGAGCATGTGTACCACAAAAAATCAATTTCTGTATGACAACTAATAATAAAATTGCATTTGTGTCCAATTTTTGTGACGTCCAAACTGTCCATTTTTGAAGTTAATGTAAATCCAACCTGTAGTTAATCGTGATTAATCAAAACTGTGAATTATTCGATTCAAACATTTGACTGCAATAATCTATAGTGATCTTTTTATCGAACTTACTTAAACTGCTACTTCAAATCCATTACCGCATTGAAAGCTGCCACATGTTCCACTTTTTGACATTATTCTTTACAATAATTGTTGGAATTCACATTTCCTTTGAGCAAACCGCAGCTTCCCAGTGCGGGCAGCACTCATGCAGGCCAAGACAATGTGACAACCAATACCATGCTTGACACAAATGTCCATAGCAAGCTATTTAGGCAATATTGGGTAGCACGGTGACACAGGGGTTAGTGCGTCTGCCTCACAATACGAAGGTCCTGAGTAGTCCTGGGTTCAATCCCGGGCTCGGGATCTTTCTGTGTGGAGTTTGCATGTTCTCCCCGTGACTGTGTGAGTTCCCTCTGGGTACTCTGGCTTCCTCCCACCTCCAAAGACATGCACCTGGGGATAGGTTGATTGGCAACACTAAATTAGCCCTATTGTGTGAATGTGAGTGAATGGTGTCTGTGATGAGGTGGCGACTCGTCCAGGGTGTACACGGCCTTCCGCCCGAACGCAGCTGAGATAGGCTCCAGCGACCCCCCAAGACTCCAAAAGGGACAAGCAGTAGAAAATGGATGTATGGTTGTTTGGTAAATCAAACAAGTAGAAAGAAAACTGCTGCTTCTGTATAAGCTGTACACTGACTCCTTTGAAGCATACGTTTGATTTCTGCAGTATTGTGAGTAACATTGTAAGGGGTGTGGCAAAACAGAAACTACAGTCTGCCAAGTGGCTGCAGATGTGCACTTAGAGCTCATTTGGACCACCGGAACACAAGTCCCGTCATTCGGATTCAAACCGAGGCCCGTGACCCACACTTGACCATGAGCCTAAAGTCTTTTCCCAGCTGCTGTGCGTCAGGCCTAAGGGGCCAGTGCCGGCACCTGTCTTTGACAAGCCTCCACATTCACACCCGCGCGCTTTGCTGCATTGCTGTCAGGTGAGAAATGCTAACACACACACACACACACACACACACACACACACACACACACACACACACACACACACACACACACACACAGTCCAAGTAAGACTGAAGTGTAGGGGAAAAAAGCACTTTAGAATGCTCTAAACCAGTGGTTCTCAAATAGGGGTACTTGAAGGTATGCCAAGGAGTATGTGAGATTTTTTGAAAATATTCTAAAAACAAAAACTATTAAAAATCTTTTATAAATATATTTATTTAATAATACTTCAACAAAATATGAATGTAAGTTCATAAACTGTGAAAAGAAATGCAACAATGCAATATTCAGTGTTGACAGCTAGATTTTTTGTGAACATGTTCCATAAATATTGATGTTAAAGATTTCTTTTTTTTGTGAGGAGATGTTTAGAATTAAGTTCATGAATCCAGATGGATCTCTATTACAATCCCCAAAGAGGGCACTTTAAGTTGATGATTACTTCTATGTGTAGAAATCTTTATTTATAATTTAATCACTTGTATACGAAGGTCCTGCAGTCCTGGGTTCAAATCCAGGCTCGGGATCTTTCTGTGTGGAGTTTGCATGTTCTCCCCGTGAATGCGTGGGTTCCCTCCGGGTACTCCAGCTTCCTCCCACTTCCAAAGACATGCACCTGGGGATAGGTTGATTAGCGACACTAAATTGGCCCTAGTGTGTGAATGTGAGTGTGAATGTTGTCTGTCTATCTGTGTTGGCCCTGCGATGAGGTGGCGACTTGTCCAGGGTGTACCCCGCCTTCCGCCCGATTGTAGCTGAGATAGGCGCCAGCGCCCCCCGCGACCCCGAAAGGGAATAAGCGGTAGAAATGGATGGATGGATGTTTCTTTTTCAACAAGTTTTTAGTTATTTTTATATATATTTTTCCAAATAGTGCAAGAAAGACCACTAAAAATGAGCAATATTTTGCACTGTTATACAATTTAATAAACCAGAAACTGATGACACAGTGCTGTATTTTACTTCTTTATCTCTTTTTTTCAACCAAAAATTTGCTCCGATTAGGGGGTACTTGAATTAAAAAAATGTTCACAGGGGGTACATCACTGAAAAAAGGTTGAGAACCACTGCTCTAAACTGCTCATGCATCATTCTAGCAAGTAAGGACTTTTGTTGTCTTCATGTGGTTCCCTCAACACTAAAACTGCCCTAACTGCCAGTTTTGCATACCACTCAGCTATTGCAACTGTTGAGTGATTTTACTCCAGTCTGAAGAAAAAAAAACTATGCAAATTTAGGCAAGCAAGAAAACACAGCATCATCTGACTGGAAAAAGGAAAGTTAGACACAACTCCTGTACGGAGAATAGCTATGCTGGAGTAGTAAATGATGCTTGTCTGCACTCTAGCAAGCATCGGACCGCAACTTCCCACCTCATTTGCAAAGCAATCCCCTCACGCTGCACACACTGCATCTTTTGTGACTCCCGCGTCCAGGCTTCATTTGTTTTGTCCGCTGAGGTGGTAAAGGTAACGCAATCTCAAGTAAACTTCCCTGCCACCAGTGAGCATCCTTCCTTCCCCATCCACACCAGTGGATAACCCCAGCTCTCCTCTGCTTGACTAATGTGCCCTGACACTCGTACATCACCCCGTAAATTGGCCAAATGAATTAACCACGGGCCCACCCCCCCTGCTGAGCTTTACGGGCTTTAAATGGATTTCCTCCACTCCCGGTCTGGCCAATAATTGCATTTATCCATCTTGTTGAAGCCGGGTTTACACACTCGCAAGAGATCGTGTCAATCCCTGGAAACATTTTCCGCTCTGGCGGCTGGAGCGCGAGACGTTTGTCATTGGATCATAACTGGTAATCCAAACAACAATTAGCTTGACGACCAGGCCGTACATCAACGTCTCTACGGGGTCTTGCTCAGAACAAACTTCATCCATCTGTATTACTCTCAGCACAATAAATTGAGGTGGCGTTTGCACCTCAGTTAAAAGAAACTCTGCTCTGTTTGCTCTGCTCTGCTTCGATCAAGTGTGAATGGAATCATCCCAAGCCTGGTTTTCACCAAATAGTAGATCTAGACTGCTTAAGAGATGGTCTGGTGTGGTTCAGTTCACTTGAGATCTAATGCGAATGCAACACGGACGAAAAATACAGCTTAGTGTTAAAAACATGTACCTGTATGTATGACGAATATTTAAATTTTCCTGAGGAAACTCTCCTGAAAGAATTAATAAAGTACTATCTATATCTAAGAGAAAGAGCTATCTTTCTTCTGTGGTTTCTCTCTCTGTGTGCAACAACGGTACTCTTTAAAAGAGTTTTTGTCGGCCACGCAAAATTTTGCCCTGGTTTTCTTATGCCATCTCGGTAATCGTACAGCCAAACATTGTGCCTAACAAACGAGCCTGTTTGTTTGCATATCACTACACAGGATCGAATGCCGAAACAATGAATGCCACGCGTTGGTGACTTAGTCCAGTGGTTCTCAACCTTTTTTCAGTGATGTACCCCTTTTTAATTCAAGTACCCCCGAATCAGAGCAAAGCGTCTTTGGTTGAAAAAAGGAGATAATGTAGTAAAATACAGCACTATGTCATCAGTTTCTGATTCATTAAATTGTATAACAGCGCAAAATATTGCTCATTAGTAGTGGTCTTTCTTGAACAATTTGGAAAAAAAAATATGAAAATAACTAAAAACTTGTTGAAAAATAAACAACTGATTCAATTATAAATAAAGATTTCTAAACAACGTACCCTCTTTGGGGATTGTAATAGATATCCATCTTGATTCATGAACTTAATTCTAAACATCTCTTCACAAAAAAAGAAATCTTTAACATCAATATTTATGGAACATGTCCACAAAAAAATCTAGCTGTCAATACTGAATATTGCATTGTTGCATTTCTTTTCACAGTTTACGGACTTACATTCATATTTTGTTGAAGTATTATTCAACAAATATATTTATAAAGGATTTTTGAATTGTGGCTATTTTTAGAATATTCAAAAAAAAATCTTAGGTACCCCTTGGCATACTTTCAAGTACACCCAGGAGTACGCGTACCCCCATTTGAGAACCACTGACTTAGTCTATATGCAAAACTACAACATAAACCACAATGGGGCCAAAGAAAGTTGTGAGCACCAGCAAAATAAAAAAAAATAAAAAAAAGTAAAACACGACTGATTTTAAGAAAGTCAAAGTTAAGTACGTAGGTGGAGTTCCTTCGGCTCTCTCCTTCTCCCTTTGCCAACAAGTACCTGCTCAATAATTCCCTGCTTGGTATTCAGCATCAAGGGTTGGAATTGGGGGTTAAATCACCAAAAATAATTCCCGGGCGAGGCACCGCTGCTGCCCACTGCTCCCCTCACCTCCCAGGGGGTGATCAAGGAGATGGGTCAAACGCAGAGGACAGTTTTCACCACACCTAGTGTGTGTGTGACAAACATTGGTACTATAACTTTAACTTAAGAGTCTTCAATTAAAGGCAAAAGTGATTTGATTCATTATTCATGTATCCATTTCCTTAGTCATTTATATTAATTTTAGATTGTTTGATGCATGTACTGTAATCATTCTCTATATAATAAATTGTGTGTACATATTTTTCAAAAGTCTGGAATTTCTTTCGGCAAAAATTGCTTTGGTTTTTATACAATTTGTAAATACAGTGAAGCCTTGATTTTACAACTGAGTTGGTTCTTGAATTGGGTATGTCAATCAAAAAGTTTGTATCGCAAAGCCAATATTTCTATAAGAAACAATGTAAATATTAATATTAGGTTCCAGCCTCGACAAAAGTCCATATTTCAGTTAAGGTTTGTACACTTTGAACACAAAAACCATGACAAGCTGAACCGTGCTGTATGCGCTACTCTGCGAACACCCGTACACACAGACGTCCCTTTAGTGCCATCACAAACGATCACAAATTACAAAAAGCCTTAACTTTACCAACCATCCATCCATTTACTACCGCTTATTCCCTTTAGGGTCGCAGGGGGGCGCTGGTGCCTATCTCAGCTACAATCGGGCAGAAGGCGGGGTACACCCTGGATAAGTCGCCACCTCATCACAGGGCCAACACAGATAGACAGACAACATTCACACTCACATTCACACACTAGGGACCATTTAGTGTTGCCAATCAACCTATCCCCGGGTGGAACCCACGCATTCACGGGGAGAACATGAAAACTCCACACAGAAAGATCCCGAGCCCGGGATTGAACCCCAGACTATTCAGGACCTTCGTATTGTGAGGCAGACGCACTAACCCCTCTCCCACCGTGAAGCCTAACCAACCATAATGCTACAAAAATAAACATTTTGAAAAAGCAAAATCCACATACAGTAATACAGTAACGTAAGCAAAGAGTTGAGTTGAGTTGAGTTTATTTCAAACATGCAAACATTCAACATGATGAATCACAATTTCCAGTTTCTCTTTTCAACATGTTCGAAAAGGAGGAGGAGGAAGCAGAGCTTATTTAATCCTACCCATTGTCTTTTACATAACAGTTGCTAAAACTTTTGTTCACTTCCTGCTCTCAATTTATTCACAATATACTCCATAAGTAATCACATTAAAAATAAACAAATAAATAAATAATCATTGGTAAAGTAAGTTATAATTCATATGATGAGATATGATGAGATAACTCCTCTCTGAGCTGCTACCTTACCGTGGTAGAGGAGTTTGCGTGTCCCAATGATCCTAGGAGCTATGTTGTCTGGGGGTTTTCATGCCCCCTGGTAGGGTCTCCCAAGACAAACAGGTCCTAGGTGAGTGATCAGACAAAGAGCAGCTCAAAGACTTCAATGGAATTACAACGAAATGAACCCAGATTTCCCTCGCCCGGACGTGGGTCACCGGGGCCCCGCTCTGGAGCCAGGCCCGGAGTTGGGGCACGATGGCGAGCGCCTGGTGGTCGGGCCTGTTCCCATGGGGCCCGGCCGGGCACAGCCCGAAGAGGCAACGTGGGTCATCCCTCCAATGGGCTCACCACTCATAGGAGGGGCCATAGAGGTCGGGTGCATTGTGAGCTGGGCGGCAGCCGAAGGCAGGGCACTTGGCGGTCCGATCCTCGGCTACAGAAGCTAGCTCTTGGGACGTGGAACGTCACCTCACTGGGGGGGAAGGAGCCTGAGCTAGTGCGCGAGGTAGAGAAGTTCCGGCTGGATATAGTCGGACTCACCTCGACGCACAGCAAGGGCTCTGGAACCAGTTCTCTCGAGAGGGACTGGACCCTCTTCCACTCTGGCGTTGCCGGCAGTGAGAGGCGACGGGCTGGGGTGGCAATTCTGGTTGCCCCCCGGCTCAAAGCCTGTACGTTTGAGTTCAACCCAGTGGACGAGAGGGTAGCTTCCCTTCGCCTTCGGGTGGGGGGACGGATCCTGACTGTTGTTTGTGCTTACGCACCAAACAGCAGTTCAGAATACCCACCCTTTTTGGGTACACTCGAGGGAGTACTGGAAAGTGCTCCTCCGGGTGATTCCCTTGTCCTACTGGGAGACTTCAACGCTCATGTTGGCAACGACAGTGAAACCTGGAGAGGCGTGATTGGGAAGAATGGTCGCCCGGATCTAAACCCGAGTGGTGTTTTGTTATTGGACTTTTGTGCTCGTCACAGTTTGTCGATAACAAACACCATGTTCAAACATAAGGGTGTCCATATGTGCACTTGGCACCAGGACACCCTAGGCCGCAGCTCCATGATCGACTTTGTAGTTGTGTCATCGGATTTGCGGCCTTATGTTTTGGACACTCGGGTGAAGAGAGGGGCGGAGCTTTCTACCGATCACCACCTGGTGGTGAGTTGGCTGCGATGGTGGGGGAGGATGCCGGACAGACCTGGCAGGCCCAAGCGCATTGTGAGGGTCTGCTGGGAACGTCTGGCAGAGTCTCCTGTCAGAGAGAGTTTCAATTCACACCTCCGGGAGAACTTTGAACATGTCACGAGGGAGGTGCGGGACATTGAGTCCGAGTGGACCATGTTCCGAACCTCTATTGTCGAGGCGGCTGATTGGAGCTGTGGCCGCAAGGTTGTTGGTGCCTGTCGTGGCGGTAATCCCAGAACCCGTTGGTGGACACCAGCAGTGAGGGATGCCGTCAAGCTGAAGAAGGAGTCCTATCGGGTTCTTTTGGCTCATAGGACTCCGGAGGCAGTGGACGGGTACCGACGGGCCAAGCGGTGTGCAGCTTTAGCGGTCGCGGAGGCAAAAACTCGGACATGGGAAGAGTTCGGGGAAGCCATGGAAAACGACTTCCGGACGGCTTCGAAGCGATTCTGGACCACCATACGGCGCCTCAGGAAGGGGAAGCAGTGCACTATCAACACCGTGTATGGTGCGGATGGTGTTCTGCTGACTTCGACTGCGGATGTTGTGGATCGGTGGAGGGAATACTTCGAAGACCTCCTCAATCCCACCAACACGTCTTTCTTTGAGGAAGCGGTGCCTGGGGAATCTGTAGTGGACTCTCCTATTTCTGGGGCTGAGGTCGCTGAGGTAGTTAAAAAGCTCCTCGGCGGCAAGGCCCCGGGGGTGGATGAGATCCGCCCGGAGTTCCTTAAGGCTCTGGATGCTGTGGGGCTGTCTTGGTTGACAAGACTCTGCAGCATCGCGTGGACATCGGGGGCGGTACCTCTGGATTGGCAGACCGGGGTGGTGGTTCCTCTCTTTAAGAAGGGGGACCGGAGGGTGTGTTCCAACTATCGTGGGATCACACTCCTCAGCCTTCCCGGTAAGGTTTATTCAGGTGTACTGGAGAGGAGGCTTCGCCGGATAGTCGAACCTCGGATTCAGGAGGAACAGTGTGGTTTTCGTCCTGGTCGTGGAACTGTGGACCAGCTCTATACTCTCGGCAGGGTTCTTGAGGGTGCATGGGAGTTTGCCCAACCAGTCTACATGTGCTTTGTGGACTTGGAGAAGGCATTCGACCGTGTCCCTCGGGAAGTCCTGTGGGGAGTGCTCAGAGAGTATGGGGTATCGGAATGTCTTATTGTGGCAGTCCGCTCCCTGTATGATCAGTGTCAGAGCTTGGTCCGCATTGCTGGCAGTAAGTCGGACACGTTTCCAGTGAAGGTTGGACTCCGCCAAGGCTGTCCTTTGTCACCGATTCTGTTCATAACTTTTATGGACAGAATTTCTAGGCGCAGTCAAGGCGTTGAGGGGTTCCGGTTTGGTGGCCACGGGATTAGGTCTCTGCTTTTTGCAGATGATGTAGTCCTGATGGCTTCATCTGGCCGGGATCTTCAGCTCTCACTGGATCGGTTCGCAGCCGAGTGTGAAGCGACTGGAATGAGAATCAGCACCTCCAAGTCCGAGTCCATGGTTCTCGCCCGGAAAAGGGTGGAGTGCCATCTCCGGGTTGGGGAGGAGACCCTGCCCCAAGTGGAGGAGTTCAAGTACCTAGGAGTCTTGTTCACGAGTGGGGGAAGAGTGGATCGTGAGATCGACAGGCGGATCGGTGCGGCGTCTTCAGTAATGCGGACGTTGTATCGATCCGTTGTGGTGAAGAAGGAGCTGAGCCGGAAGGCAAAGCTCTCAATTTACCGGTCGATCTACGTTCCCATCCTCACCTATGGTCATGAGCTTTGGGTCATGACCGAAAGGATAAGATCACGGGTACAAGCGGCCGAAATGAGTTTCCTCCGCCGGGTGGCGGGGCTCTCCCTTAGAGATAGGGTGAGAAGCTCTGCCATCCGGGGGGAGCTCAACGTAAAGCCGCTGCTCCTCCACATCGAGAGGAGCCAGATGAGGTGGTTCGGGCATCTGGTCAGGATGCCACCCGAACGCCTCCCTAGGGATGTGTTTAGGGCACGTCCAGCTGGTAGGAGGCCACGGGGAAGACCCAGGAACCGTTGGAAAGACTATGTCTCCCGGCTGGCCTGGGAACGCCTCGGGATCCCCCGGGAAGAGCTAGACGAAGTGGCTGGAGATAGGGAAGTCTGGGCTTCCCTGCTTAGGCTGCTGCCCCCGCGACCCGACCTCGGATAAGCGGAAGATGATGGATGGATGGATGGATGAATGATGAGATAAGTAAGATTATTTTGAGAATGAATGAATGGATGGATGAAATACATTCAGAATGTTTATCAAGGTTCTTTTTCTTTGTACTTTGTAAACACTTTAAGTTTGAAGAGTTTCTTAAAGTGGATCATATTAGTACATTGTTTGATTGCTTTGCTTAATCCATTCCATAATATAATTCCACATACAGATATACTGAAGGTCTTAAGTGTTGTACGTGCGTACATATGTTTTAAATTACATTTCTCATCTTTTTTTCTTCTTTTTCACGGGAGTGAAAAAAAACAGACAAAGGGAGAAAGAAGGAAAGGGGTCCGGGGGAGGAGCGGTGTGTGTGTGTGTGTGTGTGCGTGCTATTAGAAGAAGCGCCGCTGAACGGGATGTAAGCTTTCGCCTTCGCTGTGAAAGAAGTCCGCTTTGGCATTTTTTTTCTTTTGGAAAAGTCTGTTCTCATCACAATTAAAAACTTGCTGTGGTACCCTTTAACACGAGCAAACAGAAAACAGCTCCAAACAGGGCACAATGAATGAATTGATTGATTGAAACTTTTATTAGTAGATCGCACAATTCAGTACATATTGCGTACAATTGACCACTAAATGGTAACACCCGAATAAATGTTTCAACCTGTTTAAGTCTGGGTCCACGTTAATCAATTCATGGTACATATATATTCTATCAGCATAATTGAAGCCTTTGTATACAGAGACATGTTTTGCAAGAATTTGTGAAGGTACATTCGGCCCAATCTAAATGGTCGTAAACCAAAAAGTTTGCCCTGTAGTGTTATTCGTACAGCAGGACATAAAAAATAAAATCGCCCATTGATTGATTGATTGATTAATTGAATCTTTTATTAGTAAATTGCACAGTTCAGTACATATTCCGTACAATTGACCACTAAATAGTAACCCCCGAATAAATTTTTCAACTTGTTTAAGTCGGGGTCCACGTTATTCCATTCATGGTACACATATATTAAATCAGCATGAATGAAGCATTCGTACACAGAGAAATGGTTTGCAAGAATTTGTGAAGGCACATTTGGCCCAATCTAAATGGTCGTAAACCAAAAAGTTTGCCCTGTAGTGTTATTCGTACAGCAGGACATAAAAAATAAAATCGCCCATTGATTGATTGATTGATTAATTGAATCTTTTATTAATAGATTGCACAGTTCAGTACATATTCCGTACAATTGACTACTAAATGGTAACACCCGAATAAGTTTTTCAACTTGTTTAAGTCGGGATCCACGTTAATCAATTCATGGTAATGCCCATGTAGTCAACCTAGCTTTTGGGTGTGTATATTCAAGGTATGTCATGTAGAATGTCACAAAGTCCATACTTTATGCGTACGTGTTTTACCAAGCAGCCTTTGGTCCCATTAAAAAAAAAAAACACCAAAATGTGAACAAAAGTGTTAGAAATTGCTATGTAACGGAAAAGCGGTAGGATCAAAAAAGCTCTTCTTCTTCCTAATCCTTTTCGAACATGTCGAAAATTGGATCTGGAACTTGTTACGTATCATGTTGTAATTGTATACATGTTCGCAATAAACTCAAACAATTGTGAACGCTAAAAAGGACCTCACCAAAGTGGGGCGCACCAAGCACATGTATTCCTTATTTTTGGTTTGTAGCAGCGTACACAAACCAACCACGAGCCTGACACGCAACAGTGCATGGTGCAGGTTGAAACAGCGCAGCCACAGTCGGGTAGAAAGTGCATGCCTTTGTTGAGCCCGAGCATTGAGACAGAGAGCGCTAGGCAGGCATTGAGGAGCACTTGTTCAGTGGGGGTCATCTCAACACTTGGGTATGTTTGAACAGAAGTGCATTAGACACTGGAGGGGGTGGAGGGGAGAGGGAGGCGGGGGCAAAGGACAATCCAACTATGTAAACATGCAGCTACTTCCTTCCCTGCTCTCCTCCAGGCCTGCACTGAGACAAGCCACTGTTCAAACAACATATATAGCATTCTTGCGCATAAAGGGGCCGAGACCAGCTGCTGCATGGCGCGGTGAGCCTCTACGCCTGGGCAGTGACAGATAGGGACCACGATCGCCCGTAAGTAACAGGGAGGGACCATATCGGGGTGTTCCGCTAGCCGGGTGGACTCGAGCAATAGTGACGAATCTGAGTATTTATCTTTATTGATATTCCAAATATGCAAAGTGCGGTGGCCAATAAAGATAGAGGAGGCCGTAAAGCGGAGATAAGGAGCCTCCCGGTTCTAAAGGGCACTGCGATGTGTATCACATGACACACCCCCGCATAGTGATGCCAGCCTCGGATCTCAACTTTCATTATGCGTGATGTGTTTTAGTATTATATATCAACCTTTGGAATTGTATTGGACCTAAAATAACTTCCTAACGGAGAGTTCGGGCGTACTCGCACTACGCCATTCCTGCCATACTATACTTGGGCGCCATTCCCCCTTCCCTCTTCATCTCACACTTGGTGCTTGGGCTTTAGCCCCTTTGCTGATGCCATCACTTCCATCACTTTACCGATTTTGCAAGTTGCTCGGATTATTTCTATAGTGGTAGGCGGAAGCTGGTGGAGGAATGGTAATAATGGAATGACAAGTCTTTATTACGCACTCATGGCTTTTGGATTGTTTTGAGTTTCCGTTAGGGATGTAACGTTATTAAAATTTCATACCAGGGTTATTATTATCGGGCTTCACGGTGGCAGAGGGGTGATTACTTATGGAGTATATTGTGAATAAATTGAGAGCAGGAAGTGAACAAAAGTTTTAGCAACTGTTATGTAAAAGACAATGGGTAGGATTAAATAAGCTCTGCTTCCTCCTCCTCCTTTTCGAACATGTTGAAAAGAGAAACTGGAAATTGTGATTCATCATGTTGAATGTTTGCATGTTTGAAATAAACTCAACTCAACTCAACTCTTTGCTTACGTTACTGTATTACTGTATGTGGATTTTGCTTTTTCAAAATGTTTATTTTTGTAGCATTATGGTTGGTTAGGCTTCACGGTGGGAGAGGGGTTAGTGCGTCTGCCTCACAATACGAAGGTCCTGCAGTCCTGGGTTCAATCCCAGGCTCGGGATCTTTCTGTGTAGAGTTTGCATGTCCTCCGCGTGAATGCGTGGGTTCCCTCCGGGTACTCCGGCTTCCTCCCACCTCCAAAGACATGCACCTGGGGATAGGTTGATTGGCAACACTAAATTGGCCCTAGTGTGTGAATGTGAGTGTGAATGTTGTCTGTCTATCTGTGTTGGCCCTGCGATGAGGTGGCGACTTGTCCAGGGTGTACCCCGCCTTCCGTCCGATAGTAGCTGAGATAGGCGCCAGCGCCCCCCGTGACTCCAAAAGGGAATAAGCGGTAGAAAAATGGATGGATGGAGGGTTATTATTATCACTGTACTGTTAAAAAGTACTTGCACACACACACACACACAAACTAAAACATTTTGGAATGGAATAGAATGATCTTTATCGTCATTCCACAAGTACAACAAAATGTTGTTTTCTATGTTTTATGGAAAAAAAAATACAATATGAACACCCACTCACACAATATACTTTCCTAAGCAGAAGAAACTAAAGAGATTGTTCTATTATGTGAATTTTTAAATCCATCCATCCATCCATTTTCTACCGCTTATTCTCTTTGGGGTCGCGGGGGGCGCTGGTGCTTATCTCAGCTACAATCGGGCGGAAGGCGGTGTACACCCTGGACGAGTTGCTACTAAGAAAGCAAAAACCATCACCAAAGACAGCACACACCCTGGCTACCACCTGTTCCACCTGGGCAGGCGCTACAGGTGCATCAGAGCCAGAACAAACAGGCTCAGAGACAGCTTTTTTCCCCAGAGCTATCATAATGTTGAACTCTAACTTATAATAATTCACCCCTGTACAATATCATGCCTTAATACCCTGCTGTCCAATACTACTCTTCGAGTGCAATATGTCCGACACTGATTGTTATTTATTACTTCGGTACTCTTCTCTTGTTCTGTATATTGTATTTCGATAGTGTTTTGTATATTGCACAGGATTGCTTATTTTTATTGGATAGTAGTCTGTTTATTTCAATTGTTAGTTTTTTCTTTATTACCTCTGGTGTTATCTATTTTACCCCATATTTGTTCCCACAACCGCACCTTAAAATTGAGTCTTTAATCTTGTTATATGCAAATATAATGACAATAAAGTCTATTCTATTCTATTCTATTCTAAAAATGTTTCGTACATTTTTATTGGCTTTGGAGCAGGCCTATTCAACTGGAAGGCCCACGGGTCACATCCAGCCCGCCAAAGCTTTCCATTCGGCCCGCCAAACATCACCCAAATAGGCTTGACGAAAACATTAAGGGTTGCTCATGTATGCAGTACACCCGCCAGCCCTCAGGGGGCAACAGCATAGCATTTGTGTCCCAATGAAGCAACATTGGGGTGAGTACAAGAATACTACTCATTCAACCCTGAAAAATAAAATCAAAACTAATTGCAAAAATCTGACTTTTAACAAGAACTAGGCAACATAGTTGTCTGCCCTGAGCAAGTGCTTAAGTCATGTGTTTCCGAACGACCTTTTAAGCGGCAACAACGGTAGAAATCCACAAGTGTAAACTTCATCCCGGAACTCGGTCAAACCTTTGGAAGTACGTATCGTGCAAAAAGATAATTAGTTCGTTTTGCATTCAAATCTTGGACTTTGTGATGTCTTTTGTATTCGTGGTCGTGTTGCTGTTTTTGTCTGAGAGCAACGCTGCCGATCAAAGCTCGTTTAATACATGTAACACTAAATTTGACCAGTAGAGGGTTTAGTTGTGATGAGTCACGGACACATACATTGTGTGCAATGTTTGATGTGGATGTTGTTTAATTTCTAAATGGGTAAACATCTGTAGTTTATTGTGTGTAGTAGTAGTAGTATGTATCAACACAAAACCTCTTTTATTTATGTAAAATATACAATTGATGTAATACTTTTCTAATGTTTATTTAATGCTTATATTTTTAGTCTTACAAACTTAATGAAGAAAAAAATGTAAATAAATAAAACTAAGGATGGAAAATTATTCAAAAGAAAGGACATCCTCAACAAAACTTCTGGAGCTTCTGTTTCTTCATGCTGTGACCTAGATGCACATGCTGGAAACAAGTAGCGGGGGCATAATAATACATTTATTGACTGTGCAGCCCTTGGGCTTTTGAAACTGCGGCCCTCTTCATGATGTAGTTGAATGGCCATGCTTTAGAGTTTAATGTTAGGAAAGACATCAATGTGTCTTAAACAAATGTCAGCACTTAAGGTAGCTGGCAATTAGCGCACTAGCTGATACACCAAAAAAATAAGCAGTATTAGCGTGACTTTTTTTTTTTTTTTTTTTTTTTTTTTTAAGTGAGGTAATCAATCTTGGTTTTTACGATATAATTACTGTTTCCAATGTGAACTAACTGTCTGGAATTTTTGTGCGGTATATCATAACAGTAATTGTTACATCTGTAATGTATGCAGTTGTTATGAATATTAACATTAATAACAGGCAAGGAACTTTGATCGCATTCTCTCTGTGATGTGTGAGGGGTACTTGCCAACCCTCACGGTTTTCCTGGGGGACTCCCAAATTTCATTGCCCCAACCGAAAATCTCCCTGGGCAACCATTCTCCCGAATTGCTCCCTATTTCCACCTGGACAACAATATTGGGGGCGTGCCTTAAAGGCACTGCCTTTAGCATCCTCTCTCACCTGAAAAGGAGACTATTATTTGTGTCCGTTATCCATAGGTTTATCTATAACCCATAAAGTAGGCAGGCACGGAGCTATTTCTCAGCGTATGTTTATTCCAGCCGGCCCGTTAAAACACTGACACACAACATCCTTATTCCCATCATTCATTGCTTGAAAACTACGGCAAGTAGAGACGAAGCAGAAGAACGAAGTAGAGACATGGCGACGACGAGTAAGACGAAGAAGTACGCTTGCAAGTTCCAAAATGATTGGAAAAAAATAATTTCAGTTCATCCAGGACAGCTCGAAGGGGAAGGTGTATGCTGCCTGCAAATTTTGTAAATCAGACTTCTTCATTGAAGACGGTGGCCGAACGGATATACTCATTCATGAATGGATTATTTATATATGTATATATATATATATATATATATATATATATATATACATATATTAGGGGTGTAACGGTACGTGTATTTGTATTGAACCGTTTCGGTACGGGGGTTTCGGTTCGGTACGAGGGTGTATCGAACGAGTTTGTAAACTAAAGTCTTAACAAGCTGCTCTGCAGCTGCCTCTGTCTGAGCAGTGAGTACCCAGCATTGTCCCGCCCACACAACCATCTGATTGGTTACATACAAAGCCAATCAGCAGTGCGTATTCAGAGCGATGTAACAGCCAATCAGCAGGGCGTATTCAGAAAGCATGGAGTCAGTGCTCGGCTCGAGATGAGCAGATATGTGTTTAGCAGGTGAGCAGCTGATATCGTACACTCCCCAAATTATAAAAAACACTTCCCAGTCACAACTATTACAAACATCACTATGAGCCCGTTGACCTTCTAGAAACTTAAACTGCAGCTCAGCTCTCTCATAGTTCTGGGTTGAGGTGAAGGCTAATTAGCTTTTAGCGTTAGGTTAGCTCATTTTGCTGTGGGTGTGTGCATGTGTGTGCAAGCGTGCGTGCGTGTGTGTGTGTGCGTGTGTGTGTGTGTGTGCGTGCGCGTATAATAAAAGTCAACTACAAGCTTCCCAAATGCTGTAATAAATTAAGCATGATGAGTTGACTTGAAACTGTTTAATGTTGCACTTTTTATATGTAGAAGAAAGGTTTTGTCATTTTATTTAATATGAGCAACAATTTGAGGCAATTTAACATGGATTAACGTGGGTAGAATTATTATAGTGTTTCCAATGTTAAAAGGATAAAGCCATTGTTTACAAATTTGGTAAATAAATAACCAAAAAATTTATATTTTGTTGTTTTCTTACTGTACCGAAAATGAACCGAACTGTGACCTCTAAACCGAGGTACGTACCGAACAGAAGTTTTTGTGTACCGTTACACCCCTAATATATATATATATATATATATATACATAATTACTTGAAAATATATACACACCCCCCACCACCTCAAACGCCCCCCATCTCCCGAATTCGGCGGTCTCAAGGTTGGCAAGTATGGTGAGAGCAATCAGGTCCAGCTCTTTCAATCCTGCCAAAAGGTGGGCAAGTGTACAGATCTTTACCACAGCTTAGACCACTTGGACTCCAAACCAAACATCCCGGACAACCTTAACCATGTCACTTTATTGTGTTAAGCTACTTAAGCGGAGCAGCTCGCATTTGCGTCCAAAAGGAACACAATAGTTTGTCTTTGGTGTATCGTAGCTGTAGTTGGACCTTCATGGACACATTTTGCGGTGTTAATTTTGGACTTCGGCGGGGGTTGATCCACTTATACGGCTTCCAAACCAAACAGTCTCCCACCCCCTCAGATTGGGGGGAAAAAAAACTGCCACTTGGGAACCAGCTGAAATAAAACTAGTCCCATTTTTTTTTCCAGACCCATCATTAGAGAAAGCGGGACATAGCCCAATTCTCAAGGAGCAAAGCGCGGAGGATTCGGCTCCGGGTCTACATTTCTACTTTGGAGACGCAATATATCCGTCATCGTTCGAGCTCCGCTTGGCTCGCCTCGGACTTGCTTCACTGCAGCAGGACAAATGCCATTGTTCGGTGGCTTAGCGAGCAGACGCGAGGAGCGCTGCCAGCCGCCATGTACCGCTGGTCATTATGTCAAATCAAACAAGTCATTTCAGGGTGACTAGATTGCATCGTCTCCCGTCCCCCTCCTTGCCTGGTTGCATGCCCGTTGATTTACTTTCGCCGCCTGTCAGTCAATCTCGACTGGCTGGACGGCGGCGCTTCTCAATCTCGGGCGGGGACAGTTGTCCAAACAAGACACTTCATTCACTCTGACCTCTCCAGGGAGGCCAATTGACAATTCACTCAATGCCGTGAGTCAATTTGCTCACTTTGGGAATTGACCTCCCCAAACAAGATGACATGCCGCCTTGAAATGAATATGCAGGCGGTCTGGGGGTTCTTTGGCTGAAATAAGAACAGAATTCTGGGGCACAGGAAACAAAATGGACAATTCATGTCATGATTATTGTAACAAAAATTATCATAATTAGCACTTATTCTTTTTGCCATGTTTTGTTCTTGCGAAATTATTTACGCAACACACTTGCATCCAATGTATTTGTCTTTTGTGTTTGTTATGAAGTTAACAAACTTCATAACAACTCTCTGAGACTTAATACCACATAAGAGTTAACACTGTAAATCTTGAGCTTCAGCAGCATTACAACTCCGAAGTCTGTGATTCGAATTGATTCGCGACTGTAATTGAAGTTTAATAATGTTATTGTAAAAAAAAAAAATTACCATGTGCCAATAACACAAGCAGAATGATTGTAGTAAAAGCAATAACAAGAAAGTTTGATCATATTATGCCGATACTGTCTCACCTGCACTGGCTTCCTGTGCACTTAAGATGTGACTTTAAGGTTTTACTACTTACGTATAAAATACTACACGGTCTAGCTCCATACTATCTTGCCGATTGTATTGTACCATATGTCCCGGCAAGAAATCAGCGTTCAAAGAACTCCGGCTTATTAGTGATTCCCAGAGCCAAAACAAAGTATGCGGCCTCTAGAGCACTTTCTACTTGGGCTACAGTACTCTGGAACCCTCCTGGTAACAGTTAGTAATGCTACCTCAGTAGAAGCATTTAAGTCCCATCTTAAAACTCATTTGTATACTCCAGCCTTTAAACAGATCCCCCTTTTAGACCAGTTGATCTGCCATTTATTTTCTTTCCTGCTCTGCCCCCCTCTCCCTCATAAAGGGAGGGCACAGGTTCTGTGCCCACGGATGAAGTGCATCGGTTGGGGATATCTCTGCGCTGCTGACCTGTCTACGCTCGGGATGGTCTCCTGCTGGCCCCACTATGGACGGGACTCTCACTATTATGTTAGATCCACTATGGACTGGACTTTCACAATATTATGCTAGATCCACTCGACCTCCATTGCACTGGTCGCACAAGGGGGGGTGGGGGGTTCACCCACATCTGCGGTCTTTTCCAAGGTTTCTCATCGTCATCCCACTGGGTTGAGTTTTTCCTTGCCCGGATGTGGGATATGAACTGAGGATGTCATTGTGGCTTGTGCAGCCCTTTGAGACACTTGTGATTTAGGGCTATATAAATAAACATTGATTGATTGATTGATTGATTGAATAAAAGGGACAGGGGAATATTCTAAATTAGTTAGAAATGGATTCAGATGTGTTCACATTTGCTTTGGTAAAATCGGAAAAACAATGTTTCCTCCCATCTACTTAGTGGCCTAGTGGTTAGAGCAGGGGTGCCCACACTTTTTCTGCAGGCGAGCTACTTTTCAATTGACGAACTCGAGGGGATCTACCTCATTTATATATATCATTTATATGTATTTATTTATGAAAGAGACATTTTTGTAAACAAGTTAAATGTGTTTAATGATAATACAAGCATGTGTAACACATATAGATTTCTTTCTTTCACAAAGACAAGAATATAAGTTGGTGTATTACCTGATTCTGATGACTTGCATTGATTGGAATCAGACAGTAATGATGATAACGCCCACATTTTCAAATGGAGGAGAAAAAAAGTTGTCCTTTCTGTACAATACCACATGAAAGTGGTTGGTTTTTGGCATCGAATTCATCCAGCTTCCATACACTTTACAAGAAAAACATTGGCGGCAAATTCCGTAGCTTGCTTGATTGACATTCACGGCACCCGAGGGTCTTGTGAGATGACGCTGGCTGCTGCCAGTTCATTATTATGAAAAAATGACAAAGAGGAAGGCGAGAAACATTTTTTATTTCAACAGACTTTCGCGCCGTCCCTTCCGTCAAAACTCTAAAGGCCGACTGCACATTTCCTATCTTCACAATAAAAGCCCTGCTTCATGCTGCCTGTGCTAACAAAATAAGAGTCTCGGAAAGCTGGCGTGCACAAGTGATGTGCACGCCAGCTTTCTGAGGGATCGCTTGTGCAAGCCAGTTTTCCGAGACTCTGTATTTAGTTAGCGCAGGCAGCATGAAGCAGGGCTTTTATTGTGAAGATAGGAAATGTGCAGTCGGCCTTTAGAGTTTTGACGGAAGGTACGGCGCGAGAGTCTGTTGAAATAAAAAGTGTTTCTCGCCTTCCTCTCGGTCATATTTTCATAATAATGATCTTGCAGCAGCCAGCGTCATCTCACAAGACCCTCCGGTACCGTGAATGTCATTTAAGTGACGTCTTGGTGAAGATTGATGATCACAAATTTTTAGGTCTATTTTTTTTAAAAGCCTGGCTGGAGATCGACTGACACACCCCCCGCGGTCGACTGGTAGCTCGCGATCGACGTAATGGGCACCCCTGGGTTAGAGTGTCCGCCCTGAGATCGGTAGGTTGGGAGTTCAAACCCCGGCCGAGTCATACTAAAGACTATAAAAAAAAGGGACCCATTGCCTCCCTGCTTGAAACTCAGCATCAAGGGGTTGGAATTGGGGGCTAAATAACGTCGTCGTTATGAATTATTGACCTATCCAAGGTTCCCATTACTTCACATCAAATATTCCACTAAGAAAAACATGGTGGAAGATTTTGCAAAATTGGTAAATAAATAACCCAAAAAATTATATTTTGTTTTTTATTTACTGTACCGAAAATGAACCGAACCTTTACCTCTAAACCGAGATACGCACCGAACAGAAATTTTTGTGTACCGTTACACCCCTATTGAATAGTGGATTTAATTACAAATTAAAACTATGGAATGAGAAGAAAAAAAACAAAAGATTTGTTAACTTTAAATAATCAAATCAGACCATAGACGCGCTCCACAGCCCATTACGTTCAATATAATAGTTGGCAGGGCCCCCGTGCTAGGGAGTTGGGCCATGTGTGGACGTAACAAGCTGTTCACATGAAATGTTATCTCGGCCTGTACACAAGTTGACAGCTGTCTCTTTACAAGAGGCGTATTATTGTTGTGTAAATAGGTTTCCAACATCTGCTTTGGGAGCCAACATTGGAATTTGCCGTTAATCTGCTTTTCCGCCGGAATTTGTTCATCAACACAGGCTTAAAAAGACAGAACATCTTACTCCGCACTGAGGGCGGTATACTTTGTTATGCATTTTTAAGTCAAACTTTTTTTCTTTTATGTGTGGAAATCCCGGTATAATCCGCAGATTAGCAGATGAATTTATTCCCGAGCGCGCTCGTAAATCTCCCCTCACCTTTACCACCTTTCATGACGGAGCCGCAGACGTTCGGCCTCATTAGTGGCCTGGCGCCGCTTTCCGACGTTTACGCACACAATCGCATTTAACTCCTCGCGGAGCTTATCCAGATACAATTAAAAGTTTAATTAGTCAGATTAAAAAAATACACGGGCAGGAGTTTTATCACCTTAAACGGCAGACCCCTTAAGTGTTTAGTACACGCTGAGCGGCTCGCTTCCCGTCGGAGGCAATTTACCACGGAAAGATACGAACAAAATGCCTTTCTGGATGGATGTACCAATAATTGGTTAGACATTATATGAAAACGATTATCTACAAAAGTTTATTTTTGATTATTTTCATTGCTGGCGACCCAATTTATCCCCCCAAAAAAGTGTGCAGATATGCAATTTAAGCTCTTTTATTTGTTCTTACTGTATATTTTTGGAATTATGGGAAGAAGCCGGAAGGTAATTGGAGACTCCAAACTGTCTATAGGTATGAATATGAGTGCGAATGATTGTTTATATTGATTGATTCAGACTTTTATTAGTAGATTGCACAGTTCAGTACATATTCCATACAATTGACCACTAAATGGTAACACCCGAATAACTTTTTCAACTTGTTTAAGTCGGGGTCCACGTTAATCAATTCATGGTATGTGCTGCGCGATTGGCTGGTGACCAGACTAGGGTGTACCCTACCTCTCGTCCCAAGTCAGCTGGGATAGGCTCCAGCTTACCCCCACCATCCTAATAAGGATAAGTGGTATAGAAAATGGTTGGATGGATATTTCTTTTTACACCAGATATATTCTCTACTAAAAAAAAAAAAAACATGAACATTGACAACAGCAAAGCAGAAAAAAAGCTTATTTGTTCCCTCATTTTATCGTTTAAAAATCAACAAATTCATCTTTTTTTTATTTTTATATATATACCGTATTTTTCGGACTATAAGTCGCAGTTTTTTGGCCAGGGGTGCGACTTATACTCAGGAGCGACTTATGTGTGTAATTATTAACACATTACCGTAAAATATCAAGTAATATTATTTAGCTCATTCACTTAAGAGACTAGACGTATAAGATTTCATGGGATTTAGCAATTAGGAGTGACAGATTGTTTGGTAAACATATAGCATGTTCTATATGTTATAGTTTAGTGGTTCTCAAATGGGGGTACGCGTACCCTTAGGGGTACTTGAATGTATGCCAAGGGGTACGTGAGATTTTTTTGAAAATATTCTAAAAATAGCAACAGTTTAAAAATCCTTTATAAATATATTTATTGAATAATACTTCAACAAAATATGAATCTAAGTTCATAAACTGTGAAAAGAAATGCAACAATGCAATTTTCAGTGTTGACAGCTAGATGTTTTGTGGACATGTTCCATAAATATTGTTAAAGATTTCTTTTTTTGTGAAGAAATTTTTAGAATTAAGTTCATGAATCCAGATGGATCTCTATTACAATCCCCAAAGAGGGCACTTTAAGTTGATGATTACTTCTATGTGTAGAAATCTTTATTTATAATTGAATCACTTGTTTATTTTTTAACCATTTTTTAGTAATTTTAATATCTTTTTTTCCAAATAGTTCAAGAAAGACCACTACAAATGAGCACTGGCAAAAGGTTGAGAACCACTCTTATAGTTATTTGAATGACTCTTACCATAATATGTTACGTTAACATAGCAGGCACCTTCTCAGTTGGTTATTTATGCGTCATATAACGTACACTTATTCAGCCTGTTGTTCACTATTTTTTATTTATTTTAAATTGCCTTTCAAATGTCTATTCTTGGTATTAGGTTTTATCAAATAAATTTCCCCCAAAAATACGACTTATACTCCAGTGCGACTTATATATGTTTTTTTTTCCTTCTTTATTATGCATTTTCGGCAGGTGCGCCTTATACTCCGAAAAATACGGCATCTATTTTTTTTGTTGTCTTTCCTTAAACAGATTGCAAACTACACTAAAAACATGAACACTGAAAACAGGAAAGCAGGGAGGGAAAAAAAAGTGTATTTTTCTCCTTTTTTGTATTTTTTTTTTGTTACGGACTATTTTTATGTATTTTATATACATTTTCTGTCTTTTCTAACACAAGCTGCACACTAGCACGGTTGGGTCGTTATCTGCACACATGATCATTAGAGCTGCCATGGGACAGTGGCAGAGCCGGAGCAGTCACTTTAAGTTGGTATGACGGAGTAGGGCGGGCAAAAAAATAAAAGGGGGGGGGGGTCTGGCTGGAAGGGGAATCTCCTTGCTGAACGACTACATGTCAGCGCCGGCGCACTTTGACCCCTTCCCAAACTTGCCGCACAATCCAAACACAGGGCCGTCAACGCGAGAATTCCTCCGGCGTCATTGGGGGGGGGGGGCGGTTTTTTGGGATGACGACAACCAGGGGAGAGTGGGCGTGCGCTTGGGGGGGGGTGGAACTTGGCGTTTGGTGGGTGGGCGTCAGAAAGCTCACACTTGCTCTGCTCCGAGTTGAAAACTGAAACTTGTTGAAACTTCCAAACTTCCCCGCTCGGTCCGTGTCGGGCACTGGGGTGAGGTTGGGGGCGGGGGGGTTTGCTCGGGGGGAGGGATGGTGCCATTGTTTGGACATCTAACCAGGAACTGTCGCTGCTCTCATTGCCCCGCCATTAACAGCAATTATGCACTCTATTCAGGCGCCTTTTGTGAGAGTGACCCCGCAGTCCAATGCCGCTGCCGCCCCCGGACCGTACCCCCCCCTTGGTCCAGCCTCCACACACAAACACATTTCCCGCTTTCTTGTACTTTCCCTCCCACTTCCCCACTTCCCACTGTGAACGACGAGCGACTCTTTTCACAACATTCAGTGCACTTCGTCAAGGCTGGCAGGTGAAATCAAATGTGCCGTTTTGGTTGTACACGTGACACTCGGGATGAATATTCCGACGTTTGCTTCTGGGGTCTGCAGAATACACTCCACTTGTTTCGGGCATTCCGGCTATTTTTTTTACACGGCAGATTAAATAGAAAGACGAGTAAATATAAAGAAGCTAAATATACCAGTTTAACGCAGCAGCAGTCGGGCCCTACATTTATAACAAGACGACAAAAGTCGCATTCCAGATGTACAGTGCTATCTTTGTGTGCAGCTCTATAGAAACGCATGGGAGAAAGAGCAAGGCAGGGAAAGAGGAAAAGGCGGGGGGGGGTTTTACAGTGGGTAGGGAGGGTGCTTCGGGTGGGAGGGGGTGTACTGGCTAGCGCACAGCTGCTAAACTAATGCTTTTTTTATTCTAGGCACAGTGGGAGAGCATTGACGCAAGACGAAAATATGTCATAGAAAAACATATCAAAAATACTGATAAGATGTATAAATATATATTTTCAATGCTCTGTCCGGAAACATAACATGAACAAAAAGGATAAAACTGGAATTGTTATTTCAAAACACAAATTATTACCTAGCAAAATATATATTCATGAATAACATAAAATAAATAGACTTGATAACAATTTCTTCAAAAATGTTACATTTTTTAGAACATATTTGTTGTCGTCGGGCTGCGGTCAGAACCATCTGAATCAGACATTAAGACCCCCTCCCCGCCCAAGCGTCCAGGGAGGGGGACTATAGCGGGGAGGGGACAACATATACGCACACACACACACGCACGCACGTCTCAGTAAATATTTACAGCACTAATCTTTTCCATTCATTTGCCAGTCACTAACAAAACCTTACTGTACTGCTTTTCACCCCCCCCCCCTGCACCTCTACATCTGCGATTCATTGACTTCACAATTTACCACATGTCGAGATGGGAGAGGTCGAGCCTACATCTGAATCACGGCACAAATATGCCAGTGATTTATGGTTTCAAAAATACAATAAAAGAAAAAGAAGAAAAAAAAAAAAAAAAAGTGGCCACTTTTCCCCCCCGAGTGTTGCTCTCTCTACTGGCAGAGTGTGAACAATTACATTTTGGACTAATTAACCGAGAGACTGTGCGGTGCTAATGTCTTGCAGGCCTCCTCTGGTTTTAGTGTGCCAAACTTTTCTTTGCCCCCACCGCCCCCTTTCTCCTAACTCGTCAAATCCAAAGCAGATTTTTTTTTTATTTTTTTTTTACGAGTGCTGGAAAAATAACCTTTTTCTGTGCACACAGAGAGGAAGAAGAGCTAGAGGGGAGGGCGAAGGAAAGGAGCCGCTGCTTCCACCCGCCGCACTTTATCGTCAACAAAAGTGATTTGCAAGACAAAAGGGGGCCGCAACCTCGCCGCGACATTCCCGGTGCATTTTGGCGGCCAAGAGGCAACGGGATTTCGCGCCGCAGCCCCCCTGCCGACACCAATTAGGCCCCATTAGCATGTAAAGCCAATTTGATAAGGTGTCCCCCCTCCTCCTCCCCGCCCGATCCTTTAAATCCGCATTAAAATCATGCCTAAAATGCAAAATACATCCATTTACAGGAGGCGAACACACGTAATCCATACGATGACGCATTGTTGTGCTGACAATGCCGCCATGTTTAGCCCGAGATGCTGTCGCCGCGTGCCAATTAGAAGACGATAAGGCAACAACGGATGTTGCGTGGTATTAAAATAGAAAAAACAGGGTGTTAAATTATTTTTTTCTTCATATAAACATTTATGTCCCCTTCCTTGTAATTGCAGGTTGTGACTCTAAATGTATCCGGGCCTGGATACTTTAGGGACCAAGGTGGGCGTCACATATCTTAACATTGTGGTGGTGGGGGCAGGACATAAATCCCCCCCCCTCCCAGGTTCTGGGGAACCTGTTGAGGTGGGATGATGAACCCACCCCCAGCTCCAGAACCGGACTTAACCCTGGTGTCTTAACAAAGAAGGCTGCAGCGATTCAACCTGTGCCTGCCGAGCCTTTGTGCTAGCTTTAAGGAAAAAGAAGCAGGGAGGGTGGGGGGACGGGGGTCACAGGGGTACGGCAGAAGTGTGGGAGTGGGGGTGTGTTGGCGGTCTGAGTTTGTCAAATTGCTAAATGATGCTAAATTGTGAGTCTCTTTGGACTTAGGTGGTAGGCAAAACAAATTCCCGCTGATTATGGCTCCCGGGGGTCACACAAATTATGTTAACCCCCCCTCCCACCCCCCAGGGGTTTTCAAAGTGTAAGGGGTGCCACCCCAGGGGCCCGCTACAGGAGAAAATGATCCAAAATTCAAATCTATAAAGTGATCAATGGAGGGAGCGCACAGAGGAGCTTGTTGTGCACGGCCAGTGGACAACACATACACTCGATTTTGCACGATTATTTCCTGCACTCTAGCATAAGAGGACAGGCGCTGGGCGGAATAAACTCTTCTTCCTACTCCTTTTCGGCCAAGTGCGTTCTTTACTACAACATGAAGAAGTTGTGTCAAAATAAAAACCTCACATTGTAAAGTGAAATCAGGAAGAACGTCGGATTTAATGCAAGACCATCTTTTCAAAAAGTA
The DNA here is from genome assembly GCF_033978795.1 of Nerophis ophidion. Classification (NCBI taxonomy): domain Eukaryota; kingdom Metazoa; phylum Chordata; class Actinopteri; order Syngnathiformes; family Syngnathidae; genus Nerophis; species Nerophis ophidion. The sequence continues at coordinate 74,002,123 of NC_084618.1, forward strand.
AATTTAAATAAATAAGGTTCAAATTTTTTCAGAAAATATAAAAATCCTAAGTGGAGAAGTGGCCTTTTTTTTCGTAACACTTTTCATTGCAGTCGTACTGTCCACGTTAGGGAGCGAGACAGCTAATCAATGTCCAGGTGAATTATTAATGGCCGCGTTAATACATTGATATCGGAGCCCCCCCGCCAACATCAAAGCCGCTAATGGCTAATGGACACACGCCGATTAATTTTACATTTCGGAAAAATGTGGGACATATGGGGAATCTATGGAGTAAAATAAGGCTTACTTTCTTCAGGTGGGATTAAAAGAGCATCACTGCGACAAGGAAGTGTGTATGTGTGTGTGTGTGTGTGTGTGTGTGACGCTCGTGTTGTAACTGCTGAGAAACGACTAATTCAACTAAATCAAATGCAGGCAATAACAACATTTGGAGAGAACACATCAACAATGTTTGCAGCCTCAGTTTACCACACAAAAGAGCGTATTTATTTTCAAGGTGTGCACATTTTCTTTTTTTTCTTTTTTTAAATTGAGGTAGTGGTGGAAAAAGGGGGGCTGGAGCAGAGCAGAGCTCCTATTTCGTAAATACCTAGCCTTCGCCTTAACCTTGTAAAATGAGATGACAGGTCCTAAAACGCACACTTGTAATTGCGACCGTTTAAAAAAAAATAAAAAAGGAGAGAGAAAAAAATGATGTAGAAAAATTATGCTGCTTATAGCCCGGTGGGACTGTGCGAGGTGCATAATTATAGCCCGGCTAAATAAATAACATGCATATATTTATAAACACGTCTTTAAATGCTTTACTGTTGTGTATTTTTAAAGGTGGTCATTTCCTCTCGAGACGCGTATGTAAATGCGTAAAATAAAAATGGGAGTGGATGCACCTTTCTGACATGTCCTCACACTTTTGACACATCATGCAAATAGCGCCACAATGCTCATTTGCATATTACATTGCTTTCAGGGGGAAAAAAGGGCATTTTAAATGAGGCTGCACACACACACACTAAATGCATTATTTAGTGGATTCACACAAAAAGAGTGTACGTAATAAAAGAAAATAACCTGAGTAGTAATAATAATTTTGAGATTATAGTAATTATCACACATAAGCTTATATTGACTTCCCTTTTCATTAGCCACCTAGCATGCTAGCTGCTCTGACTGACAGCTCCACAACTGTACACTTCACGGACAGTTGCAAAACTCGCCTTTTGCATTCTTTTACACTGACAACACTGCAATTTGCCTCAGCGTTTGTGCAGAAGTTAAAAGAAGAAGAAAAAAACATGACAAACTTACTGTGCGTGCTGTTGGGGAAAGTGATCCATTGGGAAGGTAGGGGCTGGCGAGATCCGGGGAGATCATAAGAAACGGGTAGCCCGGGTACGGAGGGCTCTTGAACAGCCCTCCATCTTGCCTTTTCGCAGCTAACATGGCGGAAAGGAAGAGATAAGTTTTTTAACAATAAAATATAAAAGTGTGTGTTGTTACATAAAAAGACTCACCCTCCTCTAAACTTTCTCGCGTTTTGTCTCGGAAAGTTTCAGACCGAGGCGGAGGCCGTCTCTCCGCCTTGGGAGAAAAGCAATGTGTGTTAGCAAAGCACCGCCAAGGCTCTGACAGGGCCGAAGTTTCGCGACAAGTTGACCGGCGGAGAGGCACCGCAGGCGGGGTGGGGTGGGTTGAGCTAGCCGGGGTCGTGGCTGGAACTCCACTCCGGAGCCTGAACTTACCTCCGAGTCGGACGAGCTGTTCTGATTCGTTTCCGACTCGTTGACGAGCGAAGACTTGACGTCCGCTAAATCCCTTTCGGCCGAAGAGTTTTCCGAGATTTTCTCCTCCTGCTCCCCTTCGTCTTTAAAGGGGATCATCTCATCGTTGGCGCCCAAGTCGTCCCCTCCACCGCCGTTAAGTTGCGGCATTTTCCTTCCCCACTTTCGGCGTCGGTGAAGACGGCAGCGGGTGGGGGGCGCTGGAAAGAAGAAACTCGAAAAAAAAAAAAAAAAAAAACCTCACCGTCGAAAAAGTTTCGGGGTGTCGTGTTGACCTCTTCCTCCTTATAAAAAAGCGCGTTTTTTTTGTTCTATCCCCCCTTTGGAAAAAAAAAAGAGAAAAGTCCCAAAAAAAGAAGGGTGACTCTCGGAAAGGGGGAAGCCGGAGTAGGAGCCGCGGCGCTCGGATTGAGAGAGTTGAAGTTGGTCGGAGTGGTTTTCAGTTCAAAGGCGGCGCTGATTGACAGATAGAGAGGGATGGAAATAGAGAGAGTCTGGATTCGGGATTATTGACAGGGAGAAACACACAAGAAACTAATGAGATTCAAACAGGGAGGGACTTGAAGTGACGTTTGTGTAAATAGGAGGAGGAGGAGGAGGAGAGAGAGGAAGGCGGCTTGTGGGAGCTTGCGAGGAGGGGAAAGGCGAGCAGGACAGTGAAGGCAACACTGCCAGGGAAGACAAGGAGTTGTTGCACATAAAAAAAAAAAAATAAAAGCACACATGGGCGGTCTCCTTCTTGGGTTGAAAAAAAGAAAGAAACCTCCACCATTCCTCTCACATATATTTAAATCAGCCAGAAAACACACACAATAAGAGATTGTTTTGTGTGCATTTTCTTATTTTGTTGGAGTGCCAGGGGGAGCTGGGGCCTACCCCAGCTGACTTTAGGGTTGGGACCCTCGCCAGTCGATCAAAACCAGGCAAGAAAAAGACAAACAACCAAAATCCCTTGATTTTTTTGTATGTTTGAATTATTTTCACAGGAATGCTGGAGCCTATCCCAGCTGACTTTTCTTGTAGGACGCCGGTTCTGGTCGACAGTCGATCACAACTAGACAACAAAGAGACAAACAACAAAAATCCCCTTGATTTTGTTTTTAATACATCGCTTATTCTCAATGTTTTCACAGGAATGCTGGAGCCTATCCCAGCTTACTTTTCTTGTAGGACGCCGGTTCTGGTCGGCAGTCGATCACAACTAGGCAACAAAGAGACAAACAACCAAACTCCCTTGTTTGTTTTTTTTAATACATTGCTTATTCTCAAATTTTTCACAGGAATGCTGGAGCCTATCCCAGCTTACTTTTCTTGTAGGACGCCGGTTCTGGTCGCCAGTCGATCACAACTAGACAACAAAGAGACAAACAACAAAAATCCCCTTAATTTTTTTTTTTAATACATCGCTTATTCTCAATGTTTTCACAGGAATGCTGGAGCCTATCCCAGCTTACTTTTCTTGTAGGACGCCGGTTCTTGTCGCCAGTCGATCACAACTAGGCAACAAAGAGACAAACAACCAAACTCCCTTGTTTGTTTTTTTTAATACATTGCTTATTCTCAAATTTTTCACAGGAATACTGGAGCCTATCCCAGCTTACTTTTCTTGTAGGACGCCGGTTCTGGTCGCCAGTCGATCACAACTAGACAACAAAGAGACAAACAACAAAAATCCCCTTGATTTTTTTTTAATACATCGCTTATTCTCAATGTTTTCACAGGAATGCTGGAGCCTATCCCAGCTTACTTTTCTTGTAGGACGCCGGTTCTGGTCGCCAGTCGATCACAACTAGGCAACAAAGAGACAAACAACCAAACTCCCTTGTTTGTTTTTTTTAAAACATTGCTTATTCTCAAATTTTTCACAGGAATGCTGGAGCCTATCCCAGCTGACTTTAGGGTTGGGACCCCGTTCTGGTTGCCAGTCGATCTCAACCAGGCAACAAAAGGACAAACTACCAAAATCCCTTGATTTTTTTTTTTTTTTTTATGTTTTACATTTTTTCAAAGAAATGCTGGAGCCTAGCCCACCTTACTTCTCTGGTAGGAACCCTGTTCTGGTCGCCAGTCGATCCCACCTAGGCAGCAAGGAGACAAACAACCAAAATTCCTTGATTTTTTTTTTTTTAAATACATTGCTTATTCTCAATTTTTTCACAGGAATGCTGGAGCCTATCTCAGCTGACCTTTCTGGTAGGATGCCTGGTCTGGTCGCCATTAAGTCACAGCATATCACAAAAACACAAACAACCAAATTCCATTAATTTTATATATTGCTTGTTCTCATTATATTTCATAGGAATGCCAGAACCTATCCCCGCTGACTTTAAGGGGGGAGAAGCCCGAATTGTTCGCCATTCAATCGCAGCCGGGCAACAAAGAGATGACACACAAAACCGATTCATTTTCTCTATCACGTCTCATTATTATTTTAATAGGAATGCTGGGGCCTATCCCAGCTAATTGTGGGGAGGAGAAAGGTGAACAGGAGAGTGAAAAAAATAATAAAAGCACACATGGGCGGTCTCCTTCTTGGGTTAAAAAAAAGAAAGAAACCTCTGTCATTCCTCTCACATATATTTAAATCAGCCAGAAAACACACACAATAAGAGATTGTTTTGTGTGCATTTTCTTATTTTGTTGGAGTGCCAGGGGGAGCTGGGGCCTACCCCAGCTGACTTTAGGGTTGGGACCCTCGCCAGTCGATCAAAACCAGGCAAGAAAAAGACAAACAACCAAAATCCCTTGATTTTTTGTATGTTTGAATTATTTTCACAGGAATGCTGGAGCCTATCCCAGCTTACTTTTCTTGTAGGACGCCGGTTCTGGTCGCCAGTCGATCACAACTAGACAACAAAGAGACAAACAACAAAAATCCCCTTGATTTTTTTTTTAATACATCGCTTATTCTCAATGTTTTCACAGGAATGCTGGAGCCTATCCCAGCTTACTTTTCTTGTAGGACGCCGGTTCTGGTCGCCAGTCGATCACAACTAGGCAACAAAGAGACAAACAACCAAACTCCCTTGTTTGTTTTTTTTAATACATTGCTTATTCTCAAATTTTTCACAGGAATGCTGGAGCCTATCCCCGCTGACTTTAGGGTTGGGACCCCGTTCTGGTTGCCAGTCGATCTCAACCAGGCAACAAAAGGACAAACTACCAAAATCCCTTGATTTTTTTTTTTTTTTTATGTTTTACATTTTTTCAAAGAAATGCTGGAGCCTAGCCCACCTTACTTTTCTGGTAGGAACCCTGTTCTGGTCGCCAGTCGATCCCACCTAGGCAGCAAGGAGACAAACAACCAAAATTCCTTGATTTTTTTTTTTTAAATACATTGCTTATTCTCAAATTTTTCACAGGAATGCTGGAGCCTATCTCAGCTGACCTTTCTGGTAGGATGCCTGGTCTGGTCGCCATTAAGTCACAGCATATCAGAAAAACACAAACAATCAAATTCCATTCATTTTATATATTGCTTGTTCTCATTATATTTCATAGGAATGCCAGAACCTATCCCAGCTGACTTTAAGGGGGGAGAAGCCCGATTTGTTCGCCATTCAATCGCAGCCGGGCAACAAAGAGATGACACACAAAACCAATTCAGTTTCTCTATCACGTCTCATTATTATTTTAATAGGAATGCTGGGGCCTATCCCAGCTAATTGTGGGGAGGAGAAAGGTGAGCAGGAGAGTGAAAAAAATAATAAAAGCACACATGGGCGGTCTCCTTCTTGGGTTGAAAAAAAGAAAGAAACCTCCGCCATTCCTCTCACATATATTTAAATCAGCCAGAAAACACACACACAATAAGAGATTGTTTAGTGTGCATTTTCTTATTTTGTTGGAGTGCCAGGGGGAGCTGGGGCCTACCCCAGCAGATTTTAGGGTTGGGACCCTCGCCAGTCGATCAAAACCAGGCAAGAAAAAGACAAACAACCAAAATCCCTTGATTTTTTTTTATGTGAAATTTTTTCACAGGAATGCTGGAGCCTATCCCAGCTTACTTTTCTGGTAGGACGCCTGTTCTGGTCGCCAGTTGATCCCAACTAGGCAACAAAGAGACAAACAACCAAAATCCCTTGGATTTTTTTTAATACATCGCTTATTCTCAATTTTTTACAGGAATGCTGGAGCCTATCCCAGCTGACATTTCTGGTAGGATGCCTAATCTGGTCGACATTAAGTCGCAACATATCACAAAAAGACAAACAATTAAATTCCATTTGTTTTCTATATTGCTTGTTCTCATTCTTTTCATGGGAGTGCCAGAACCTATCCCAGCTGACTTTAAGGCGGGAGAAGCCCGGTTTGTTCGCCATTCAATCGCAGCCGGGCAACAAAGAGATGACACACAAAACCCATTCATTTTCTATATCATGTCTTATTATTATTTTAATAGGAATGCTGGTGCCTATCCCAGCTAATTGTGGGGAGGGGGAAGGTGAGCAGGAGAGTGAAAATAATAATAAAAGCACACATGGGCGGTCTCCTTCTTGGGTTGAAAAAAAGAAAGAAACCTTTGTCATTCCTCTCACATATATTTAAATCAGCCAAAAAAAACACACACAATAAGAGATTGTTTTGTGTGCATTTTCTTGTTTTGTGTGGCCTCGTTGGGGTGCCAGGGGATCTGGAGCCTACCCCGCTGACTTTAGGGTTGGGACTCTTGCCAGTCGATGAAAACCAGGCAACAAAAAGACAAACGACCAAAATCACTTGATTTTTTTTTTTTTATGTTTGAATTTTTTTACAGGAATGCTGGAGCCTATCCCAGCTTACTTTTCTGGTAGGACGCCTGTTCTGGTCACCAGTTGATCCCAACTAGGCAACAAAGAGACAAACAACCAAAATCCCCTTGATTTTTTTTTAATACATTGCTTATTCTCAAATTTTTCACAGGAATGCTGGAGCCCATCCCAGCTGACTTTTCTGGTAGGATGCCTGGTCTGGTTGCTATTCAGTCACAACATATCACAAAAAGACAAACAATCAAATTCCATTCAGTTTCTATTCTATATCACTTGTTGTCATTCTTTTCATAGGAATGCCGGAACCTATCCCAGCTAACTTTATGGTGGGAGCAGCCCGGTTTGTTCGCCATTAAATAGCAGCCGGGCAATAAAGAGACGAACAAACAAAACTCATTAATTTTGTATATTCATCCATCCTTCCATTTCCTACCGCTTGTCCCCTTTTGGGATCACGGGTGGTGCTGGAGCCTATCTCAGTTACATTCGGGCAGAAGTTCACCCTGGAAAAGTGGTCTGGGCAAATATTGGTTTCTATATCGCTTCTTCTTATTATTTTCATAGAAATGCTGGAACCTATCCCAGCTAATTGTGAGGAGAGGGGAGGCGAGCAGGACAGTTAAAAAAATAATAAACGCATACTTGGGCTGTCTCCTGTCATAACATAGCACAAAAAGACAAACAACCAAATTCCACAAATTGTCTATATTTCTCATTCTTTTCATAGTTATGCCGGAACCTATCCCAGCTGACTCTTAGGGAGGAGCCTTCCGGTTTGTTAACCATTCAATCACAATCAGGCAACAAAGAGACAAACAACCAAAATCCCTTGATTTTTTTCTTATGTTGCTTGTTTTGAATTTGCCACAGGAATGCTGGAGCCTACCCCAGCTGACTTTGCTGGTAGGACGCCTGGTCTGGTCATCATTCAATCACTGCATAGCACAAAAACACAAACAACAAAATTCCATTAATTTGCTATATCATTTGTTTTCATTATTTTCATAGGAATGCTGGAGCCTATCCCAGCTGACTTATCTGGTAGTACACCTGGTCTGGTCGGCATTCCGTCACAACAAAGCACAAAAGACAAACAACCAAATTTCATAAATTTTCTATATCGCTTGTTCAAGTTCTTTTCATAGGAATGCCCGAACCTATACCAGCTGACTTCAAGGGGGGAGCAGCCCGGTCTGGTCCCCATTCTATCACAGCAACAAAGAGACGAACAAACAAAACCCATTAAATTTCTATATCGCTTCTTCTTATTAATTTCATAGAAGGCTGAAGCCTATCCCAGCTCATTTTTTTTGTTTGGGGAGCAGCCTGGTCTGGTTGCCATTTGATCATAACAGGGCACAAAAAGAAAAACAACCAAAATCCATTCATTTACCATACCGCTTCTATCCATCCATCCATTTTCTACCGCTTGTCCTTTCAGGGTTGCGGGGGTGCTGGAGCCGATCCCAGATAATTTTTTGGGGGAAGGACCTGCCTGGTCTGGCTGCCATTTAATCAAAACAGGACACAAAAAGGAAAACAACCAAAATCAATTCATTTACCATATCGCTTCCATCCATCCATCCATTTTCTACCATTTGTCCTTTCAAGGTCGCGGGGGTGCTGGAGCCTATCCCAGCTCATTTTTGGGAAGAGGAGCAGTCTGTTGTGGTTGCCATTTAATCACAACAGGACACAAAAAGAAAAACAACCAAAATCCATTCATTTACCATATCGCTTCCATCCATCCATCCATTTCCTACCGCTTATCCTTTCAGGGTCACAGGGGTGCTGGAGCCTATCCCAGATCATTTTGGGGGGGAGGAGCTGCCTGGTCTGGCTGCCATTTAATCACAACAAGGCACAAAAAGAAAAACAACCAAAATCCATTCATTTACCATATCGCTTCCATCCATCCATCCATCCATTTTATACCGCTTGTCCTTTCAGGGCCACGGGGGTGCTGGAGCCTATCCCAGTTCCGTTTTGGGAAGAGGAGCAGCCTGTTGTGGTTGCCATTTAACCACAACAGGACACAAAAAGAAAAACAACCAAAATCCATTCATTTACCATATCGCTTCCATCCATCCATCCATATTCTATCGCTTGTCTTTTCATGGTCACGGGGGGTGCTGGAGCCTATCCCAGCTCATTTTTAGGGGGGAGCAGCCTCGTCTGGTTGCCATTTAATCACAACAGTGCACAACCAAAATCCATTAATTTACCATACTGCTTGCTGTCATTAATATCAGGGCAATGCTGGAGACTATCCCGGCCTACTTCTGGTGCAATAGAAAGGGTACACATTTCCAGTCAGTCACATCAGCTTACACTTTCACAAACAACTAAAATCCATTAATTTCCCATACAACATGGTGTCATTATTTTCATGGAAGTGCTGGAACCTATCCCAGCCAACTTTAAGGGCAAAAGCCACTGTTTACATCATGTGACTAGTCGCCAATCAATCACAAACGAACACATATAGACAACCAACCGAAATGTAGTCATTTTCTATCACGTTTGGTGTCATTATTGTTACGGGAATGCTGGAGCCTATCCCAGCCAAAATTTAGGACGAGAGGCGGGACACACCTTGGACTGGCCGCCTGTCAATCACAGGGGAATTATCCTCATGTGATGCCGGCTCCTCTATATTGACATTAGATGGGAATACAACTATAGAAAACAGCCAAGGTTTGTTTTCCATAAATTGAATTTTAATTCAAAAATGTTTAATGACCTTAGTGCTATTTGGCCAGACATATGAACCCTGATCTTCAGAATATGAGGCTAACGTGCTAACCACGAGAATACCACTTTGCTTTTTTTTTTTCTTTCCTTTTTTTTAATCAATCAATCAATCAATGTTTATTTATATAGACCCAAATCACAAATGTCTCAAAGGACTGCACAAATCATTACGACTACAACATCCTCGGAAGAACCCACAAAAGGGCAAGGAAAACTCACACCCAGTGGGCAGGGAGAATTCACATCCAGTGGGACGCCAGTGACAATGCTGACTATGAGAAACCTTGGAGAGGACCTCAGATGTGGGCAACCCCCCCCTCTAGGGGACCGAAAGCAATGGATGTCGAGCGGGTCTAACATGATACTGTGAAAGTTCAATCCATAGTGGCTCCAAGACAGCAGCGAGAGTCCCGTCCACAGGAAACCATCTCAAGCGGATCAGCAGCGTAGAGATGTCCCCAACCGATACAGGCGAGCGGTCCATCCTGGGTCCCGACGAGCGGTCCATCCTGGGTCTCGACTCTGGACAGCCAGTACTTCATCCATGGTTATCGGACCGGACCCCCTCCACAAGCATACAGTTAAATGATTTTTGTCCGTTTTTCTGGGGGCTTTTATTTTGAAGGAGCAAAAAGAGTGTGTTGTCTTGTTTAGTATTCATTGTCAGACCCTTATATCTATTTTTCATCCTATTAGGTAATATTTCCTCAGATCTTATTTTTCCTTTTTATTTTTAGGAGGCGGTGTGCCTGTGTGACAGGTGAGATGTCCTGTGGGACTAACCTGAATTCCTCACGGCAGCTCTAACTGTCTTTTTTTTTCATACTTCATATTCTTTATTCGCAACAGCTGGACTTTGCACAAAATAAAACCAAAAACATGTACAAATTTGAGGAAAAAAATCATGTTCTAAATAAAAAATAACATTTAATGTTGAATTGTGCAAGTGTAGGCTTAAATACAGTATTCCATAAGCATCACATTGCACATCCATCCATCCATCCATTTTCTACCGCTTATTCCCTTTTGGGGTCGCGGGGGGCGCTGGCGCCTATCTCAGCTACAATCGGGCGGAAGGCGGGGTACACCCTGGACAAGTCGCCACCTCATCGCAGGGCCAACACAGATAGACGGACAACATTCACACTCACATTCACACACTAGGGCCAATGTAAATGTTAATTTTATTAGCATGCCCTTTTTTTTAACTAATATTCTAGCTTTTTTTTTATATTTCACAGATGAGAATGGCATAATTAATTTAATCATTTAATTCCTGTTGCTTACCTGGAATGTAAATAAAAGCAACACAGGGAAGGGGGAGGGGTTTCAATCCTGCGTCTGTTTGCAGTGTGTGTGTGTGTGTGTGTGTTCTGGCAATGCTTGCTTAATGGGGACATTGCTCTGTTTACACAGTCGCCTTTAGGGGACCTCTGACGGTATGGGGACAAAATCAATCAATCAATCGATGTTTACTTATGTAGCCCTAAATCACTAGTGTCTCAAAGGGCTGCACAAACCACCACGACATCCTCGGTAGGCCCACATAAGGGCAAGGAAAACTCACACCCAGTGGGACATCGGTGACAATAATGACCCAGTGGGATGTCGGTGACAATAATGACTATGAGAACCTTGGAGAGGAGGAAAGCAATGGATGTCGAGCGGGTCTAACATGATACTGTGAAAGTTCAATCCACAATGGATCCAACACAGTCGCGAGAGTCCAGTCCAAAGCGGATCCAACACAGCAGCGAGAGTCCCGTTCACAGCGGAGCCAGCAGGAAACCATCCCAAGCGGAGGCGGATCAGCAGCGCAGAGATGTCCCCAGCCAATACACAGGCAAGCAGTACATGGCCACCGGATCGGAAAAAAAAAAGGTCCCCTAAAGCAATGGTTCTCAACCTTTTTTCTGTGAACATTTTTTTAAATTCAAGTACCCCTTAATCAGAGCAAAGTGTTTTTGGTTGAAAAAAACGAGATAAAGAAGTAAAATACAGCACTATGTCATCAGTTTCTGATTTATTAAATTGTATGACAGTGCAAAATATTGCTCATTTGTAGTGGTCTTTCTTGAACTATTTGGAAAAAAATATATAAGAATAACTTGTTGAAAAACAAACAAGTGATTCCATTATAAATAAAGATTTCTACACATAGAAGTAATCATCAACTTAAAGTGCCCTCTTTGGGGATTGTAATAGAGATCCATCTGGATTCATGAACTTAATTCTAAACATTTCTCCACAAAAAAAGAAATCTTTAACATCAATATTTATGGAACATCTAGCTGTCAACACTGAATATTGCATTGTTGCATTTCTTTTCACAGTTTCTGAACTTACATTCATATTTTGTTGAAGTATTATTCAATAAATATATATATATATGAAGGATTTTTGAATTGTTGCCATTTTTAGAATATTTAAAAAAAAATCTCACATACCCCTTGGCATACCTTCAAGTACCCTCAGGGGGTACGCGTACCCCCATTTGAGAACCACTGCCCTAAAGGGAACCCTTTTTAAATGAAGACGCGTAAGTGATTTTTAAGCTTTGGCCCATAAAACATTTTTACTAGTTAGTTTGAGTGTGAGATATTTGCACAGCAGCCCCCTCATCGGGCTGTAGCTGGTACTGCACTCGCTGCTCTGCTCACACTTCTTCCGTGTATAGTTAATCACTTCCACCTGTCCTATAAGAGGACAGCTGCAGTGCTGTATTCTGAGGATCATATCATATATTTATTTTTTATTTTTTTAAATGGTCCTCAGTAGTACAAATTTGTGCAAATTATGCAAAATTATTCAAAGGCCTACTGAGACCCACTACTACCTACCACACAGTATGATAGTTTATATATCAATGACGAAATATTAACATTGCAACACATGCCAATACGGCCTTTTTAGTTTACTAAATTGCAATTTTAAATTTCCCGCGGAGTTTCTTGTTGAAAACGTCGCGGAATGATGACGCGTGCGCGTGACGTCTCGGGTTGTAGCTGACATATTAGCCGAGCACAACTCACGGCTAAAAGTCGTCTCTTTTCATCGCATAATTACACAGTATTTTGGACATCTGTGTTGCTGAATCTTTTGCAATTTGTTCGATTAATAATGGAGACGTCAAATAAGATTGCTGTTGGTGGAAAGCGGTGGGTTGCAGCTGCCTTTAGCACTGAGACACAGCCGGTGTTTCTTTGTTGTGAAGCTTTAACACAGAGTGGTCAAGCGAACATGTTTCTCTACGTCAACCAGCAAGTTTTTGGATGGGAAAATTGTGATATTAAGTCGGCTCTTACCGGAGACTTCACTGGATTATGGGACCTCCTCCTGTAGCTGGCAAAAAGGCAGCTGTGATCTCGGCTCCTCGGATTCTGTCGGAGACACTGGCGTTCACCGCAGCCATCCGACTTTCAGGTATGACTTTACAATCTCACTAAAACACTGTTAAAACAATAAGCAGATAAGGAATTTTCCAGAATTATCCTAGTAAATGTGTTTAATTACATCTGAAACGCTACCACTGCCGCCCCCCGGAGCCGTCACTTTTTTTTTTTTAGTGCCTCACTCTAACTTTCCTCATCCAGAAATCTGTCATCCTCGCCCAAATTAATGGGGAAACTGTCGCTTTCTCGGTCCGAATAGCTGTTGCTGCTGGAGGCTATGATTATAAACAATGTGAGGATGTGAGGAGCCCTACAACCCGTGACGGTACGCGCACATCGTCTGCTACTTCCGGTAAAGGCTGGGCTTTTTTATTAGCGACCAGAAGTTGCAAACTTTATCGTCGATGTTCTCTACTAAACCCTTTCAGCAAAAATATGGCAATATTGCGAAATGATCAAGTATGACACATAGAATGGACCTGCTATCCCCGTTTAGATAAGAAAATCTCATTTCAGTAGGCCTTTAAATTTGGTCCCCATGAACAATATTAATTTTTTTCCCCCAGTGTCCCCAGTAAGAATGATCAGCACATTAATCTTCATTAATCCAAAGATTTAAAGACGTGAATGAGCTAACTGGGCAGTGGCCATTTTACCTCATGTTTTGTATGCCTCCACAATCTGTAGAAAGGGTGGTCCCCACAAGTGATGATCAAAAACTTGGTCCCCATTCCAAATGATTACTAGTATGTGTGTGCGTGTTCGTGTGTTCGTGTGTGTGTGTGTGTGTGTGTGTGTGTGTGTGTGCGTGCGTGTGCAGGATATAAATCAATGATGAGCTCAGCACCGGTGATACAGTACAACAGAAAATGCACCGTATTTAATAGATTCAGCACCAAAGAGGACTGTAAAGGAAGAAGACCATAATAAAAAAAGCCCTCCAAATTTGAGTCCAGGACCCAGACCAAGGCAGCAGGCCGCTGATCAGCCAGGTCGCTAAAGGTCAAATATTTTTGTCCTTATCTGCCCAAATCATCCTGACTCTGACGATAAACAACCATACTTGTTGTGTTTTTAAGTGAAATGTAAACAAATATTAGTCATTTTAAATAGCCTCCACTTTATTATGCACATTTTTCTTGTTGTTTTATGAATAAATACCAAGCCAGTTCATGATTTTTTTGTTTTTGTTTTTTAGCTCAAGGACTGCATTTAGTGACACGCACTATCCTCCTTTGTCCCAAAAAATAAAATCGACAATTAGCTACTTCCCGTTAGTAATCATTTATAGTCATTGCTGATGCTCTCAACACACAATACTAATGGTCTTTTGTGTGTGTTGCTTTTTTCCCCATTAATGTCATAATGTAAGGTTGCATTTGCTTAATTCCCATCACTGTTTCCAGCGCCGAACATCTTATTTCTCATTTTAATGAGCTAATCTCTGCTCAGTGGGATTTGTATTGGCCACATCAGAGTCCTTATACATAAATATGCCACACATATATATTTATATATATTTACTTTTCTCTTATTATTCTGCTGCGAGGATAGGGAGGTGTGCCCCCTTGCCCCCTTTGGAGCTCTAATGATTAGAGTATAAAGGAAATATAAAAGCTTTGTATGCAGCTGTTACATTCAGGAAAATAGGCTTTAAGAAGCAAAGTGGGATTGTTTTTTTTTTAACTTTTATTTATTTATTGTGGTAATACAATACAGTGTTGTTCTATTCAAACAGTGAAAATAAATCCATCCCACCTTAGTGAGAGGACTATAATATCAGAAAGAATCTGCCAGTATGATGCACTTGACTTTTGTTAAATTAAAATAATTTAAAAAATAGTCTGTTTTGGTATATTAATATTTAAAGCTAATATTGCAACTAATGTAAATTCCCTACAGTAAAAATTAGCGATCAATGGTTATTTCTTTAATTAAACATTTTTCAAGTATTATTTCGGATGTTATGGCATATGCAACATTTAATTTAATCTGCATAATAACTAATCCGAATGTAATTTATTTTATTTTTTTTAAGAGTCGTTATTTTTCATTAAAAAACTAATAAATGTTTTATTACCCTCCCTCTTTTTTATTAGACAGTAAACGAGTGAAGAGCAAATCAACAGCACGTCTGCTGTTTGCAGCCAAGTACTGTGGTAATACATAAAGTATTATTTTATTTAAAAAATGAAAATAAATCCATTTCACCTTATTGAGAGGAGTATAATATCAGAAATATATCCTAGTATGATGTACTTCACTTTTATTAAATTAAATGAATAAAACAATAGTCTGTTTTGGTATATGAATACAGTATATAAGCTAATAATGCAAATATTGTAAATTCCGTATGTTGAAAATTGGCGATCAATTGTTATTTTTTTAACTAAATATTATTCAAGTCCTATTTTGGATGTTTTAGCATATACGCAATATAATTTAATCTGCATAATTATTAATCTGAATGTAATTTATTTTTGTTTTTCTAAGAGTCGTTGTTTTTCATTAAAAAAAAAAAGTTTTTTTACTATCGCTCATTTTATTCGACAGTAAACGAGGGACGGGAGAATAAACAGCACCTCTGCTGGTTGCAGCCAAGTACTGTGGTAATACAAAAAGTATTATTTTATTTGAAAAATGAAAATAAATCAATTTCACCTAACTGAGAGGACTATAATATCAGAAAGATCTGTTAGTATGATGCACTTCAGTTTTATTAAATTAAATGAATAAAACAATATTGTATATCAGTACAGTATATAAGCTAAAATTGCAACTGGCGTAAATTCCCGATATTAAAAATTGTCGATCAATTGTTGTTTTTTTAATTACATATTTTCAAGTATTATTTTGGATGTTATAACATACGCCAAATATAAATCCATCCATCCATTTTCTACCACTTATTCCCTTTCGGGGTCGCGGGGGGCGCTGGCGCCTATCTCAGCTACAATCGGGCGGAAGGCAGGGTACACCCTGGACAAGTCGCCACCTCATCGCAGGGCCAACACAGATAGACAGACAACATTCACACTCACATTCACACACTAGGGCCAATTTAGTAAATATAAATCAATCTGCATAATAACTAATATGAATGTAATTATTATTTTTCATTAAAACATTTTTTATTTGTTACTCTCCCTCTTTTTATTCGACAGTAAACGAGGGACGGGAGAAACAACAGCACCTCTGCTGGTGTCAGCCAAGTACTGCGGTAATACGTACAGTGTTATTCTGTTTAAAAAAAATTAAAATAAATCCATCTCACCTTACTGAAAGGGCTATAATATCATAAATATCTGCCAGTGTGATGCACTTCACTTTTATTAAATTAAATGAATACAAAAATAGCCTGCTTTGTTATATGAATACAGTATATAAGCTAATTTTGCAACTAGTGTAAATTCCCTGTATTGAAAATTAGCGATCAATTGTTATTTTATTTACTAAATATTTTTCAAGAATTATTTTCGATGTTATAGCACAGTGGTTTTCAACCTTTTTTCAGTGATGTACCCCCTGTGAACATTTTCCTAATTCATGTACCCCCTAATCAGAGCGAAGCATTTTTGGTTGGAAAAAAGAGATAAAGAAGTAAAATACAGCACTATGTCATCAGTTTCGGATTTATTAAATTGTATAACAGTGCAAAATATTGCTCATTTGTAGTGGTCTTTGTTGAACTATTTGGAAAAAAAGATATAAAAATAACTAAAAACATGTTGAAAAATAAACAAGTGATTCAATTTAAAAACAGATTTCTACACATAGAAGTAATCATCAACTTAAAGTGCCCTCTTTGTGGATTGTAAAAGAGATCCATCTGGACTCATGAACTTAATTCTAAAAATTTCTTCACAAAAAAAGAAATATTTAACATCAATATTTATGGAACATGTCCACAAAAAAATCTATCTGTCAACACTGAATATTGCATTGTTGCATTTCTTTTCACAGTTTATGAACTTACATTCATATTTTGTTAAAGTATAATTCAAAAATCCTTTATAAATATAAGTATTATGCAATAAATATATTTATAAAGGATTTTTGAATTGTCGCAATTTTTGGGATATTTTTAAAAGATCTCACGTACCCTTTGGCATACCTTCAAGTACCCCCAGGGGTACTCGTACCCCCATTTGAGAACCACTGTTATAGCATATACACAATATAATTTGATCTATAAAATAACTAATCTGAATGTAATTATCATTTTTTATTTCTTACTCTCCCTCCTTTTATTAGACAGTAAACGAGTGACGGGAAAACCAACAGCACCTCTGCTGGCGGCAGCCCAGCACTGCACTCCTTTTTACCTCAATTTCTTTATGACTCGTTTAATCAATTCCCACGATAAGAGAATCAATCGACGGGTCCTCGCATGATAAGAAACAACGACAATGTTTTTGCGGGAACGTACCGAGCTAGCGTCCAGTTGTTGACTGGCGTGATGGATGCGGCTTATCATACACTTGCAAGTTTTCCGGTTCTCATCCCCAAAGCATGATGGGAAACCACACCAGGCCCGTTCAGGCGGCCACCACCTCCATTAACAAGCCAGCGAGTTTTTCAGCGATGGACGTGATAGTCGTTAATCAAGCTTTAAAACATGGAGTCCACCCGAGAGACAAGCGAGCTCATTCGTGACTTTCTTGCTCTGCGCTTGAGTGTGTGCGTGTGTGCGTGTGTGTGTGTGCGTGTGTGTGGCCTCAGCTGTCCGTCACGGCAGCATGTCGCAGGAAGAGGCGAGCCGAGCGGCTGCTGGCTGCTAAATGTTACTTAAAGGTCAGCAGGTAGACGCGGCTTGAGGCGCATTCTGATACATTTAAAGCTTTAGTAGGAGGAGCTTAGGCTATAGGTTTATTTACACCACAGCACTGGATTTACACTCCTGGTTTTAACGACAGATTGCGATTTTAGTGCCTATGTAGGATTCATCTTTCGACGTTAACTTTTAAAGCAAAAGTACTTTGAGGGTTGACTTTGGAGCATGCGACGAACGTCTGGTGTGATTTAATGTTTTCTTTTTACTTCTATTATAAAAAGAATATGTAAGTTTCTGTTAATGTTATCTTATGAATGATGTACTGCAGTGGTTCTCAAATGGGGGAATGCGCACCCCTGGGGGTACTTGAAGGTATGCCAAGGGGTACGTGAGATTTTTAAAAAATATTTTAAGAATAGATAGATAGTACTTTATTTATTCCGTCAGGAGAGTTCCTTCAGGAAAATTACAATTTTCAGCACAATCCCATTCAAGATCAGACAAACATTACAGGGAGACAGAACAGGATCGCTGACGGGTCTGCCGGCTTCCAGCGCCCCTTACAATTCAAAGGAACAATTCAAAAATCCTTTATAAATATATCAATTGAAAAATAAATGGGTTGTACTTATATAGCGCTTTTCTACCTTCAAGGTACTCAAAGCGCTTTGACACTACTTCCACATTTACCCATTCACACACACATTCACACACTGATGGAGGGAGCTGCCATGCAAGGCGCCAACCAGCACCCATCAGGAGCAAGGGTGAAGTGTCTTGCTCAGGACACAACGGACGTGACGAGGTTGGTACTAGTCGGGGATTGAACCAGGGACCATGGGGTTGCGCACGGCCACTCTCCCCACTGCGCCACGCCGTCCCTGAAAAATAGCAAAAATTCAAAAATCATTTATCGATATTAGGGCTGCGAATCTTTGGGTGTCCCACGATTCGATTCAATATCAATTCTTGGGGTCGCGATTCGATTGTGTATTGATTTTTATTTTTATTTTTATATTTTTTATTTTTTTTATTAAATCAACACAAAAACACACAAAATACACTTTCCATCAGTGCATCAACCCCCCAAAGAAAACCCCTCCCTCCCCCATTCACACCCAGCCACACCCAAAAGGGTTGTTTCTTTCTGCTACCAAAATGCTGGTTCCCACAACATATATAACACAGTCTGCAAGGGACATAGTCCCTGAAACACACATAATTGTGTGTGTCGCCGGTCCACTAACATTATCATTAATTACAATTTTTTATGTAATTTTTTTATATGATTTTACTTTCTTTTTTATCCCCCCAAAAAATGTCATTGTTTTCCTTTTTTTTTTAAATCTCATTTTATTTTATTAAAAAAATAAATAAAAAATAACCTTATCTTCATCAGACCAGGTTGTTAATTGAATTAGACTTGTCTAAAAGGTTTTTAAAACCAGGTCCAGTCCAGACAATGTCAAAGTGGGCCTCAGCAACACACACCCTCATCCATGTACAACAACAAAAATTAGGGAAACAACAGATTGCATATAAGTTATAAACAAAAATACATTTTCATATAAAGCATTTGTGTATAGTCCATATTATATTGATTTTTTTGATTCAACGCGATTCTCGATTCGAAAACGATATTTTTCCGATTCAAAAGGATTCGGGCATCTGGTCAGGATGCCACCCGAACGCCTCCCTAGGGAGGTGTTTAGGGCACGTCCAGCTGGTAGGAGGCCACGGGGAAGACCCAGGACACGTTGGGAAGACTATGTCTCCCGGCTGGCCTGGGAACGCCTCGGGATCCCCCGGGAAGAGCTGGACGAAGTGGCTGGAGATAGGACTTCCCTGCTTAGGTTGCTGCCCCCGCGACCCGACCTCGGATAAGCGGAAGATGATGGATGGATGGATGGATGGAAGGATTCTCTATTCATTCAACACATAGGATTTCAGCAGGATCTACCTCAGTCTGCTGACATGCTAGCAGAGTAGTAGATTTAAAAAAAAAAAAGCTTTTATAATTGTAAAGGACAATGTTTTATCAACTGATTGCAATAATGTAAATTTGTTTTAACTATTAAACGAACCAAAAATATGACTTATTTTGTCCTTGTGAAAATATTGGACACTGTAAGCCACTGTGACACTATTGTTCTTTTTTTACATTTTTATAAATGTCTAATGATAATGTCAATGAGGGATTTTTAATCACTGCTATGCTGAAATCATAACTAATATTGATACTGTTGTTGATAATATTCATTTTTGTTTCACTACTTTTGGTTTGTTCTGTGTCGCCTCTCAATTGCTCTGTTTATTGCAGTTCTGAGTGTTGCTGGGTCGGGTTTGGTTTTGAAATTGGATTGCATCGTTATGGTATTGCTGTGTATTTGTTTGTTGGATTGATTTAAAAAAAAAAAAAAAAAAAATTACATCCATTTTTTTAAAAAAGAGAATCGATTCTGAGTCGCACAACGTGAGAATCACGATTCAAATTCAAATAGATCTTTTCCCACACCCCTAATACATTTTATATATTGAATAATACTTCAACAAAATATGAATGTAAGTTCATAAACTGTGAAAAGAAATGCAACAATGCAATATTCAGTGTTGACAGCTAGATTTTTTGTGGACATGTTCCATAAATATTGATGTTAAAAGATGTATTTTTCTGTGAAGAAATGTTTAGAATGAAGTTCATGAATCCAGATGGATCTCTTTTACAATCCCCAAAGAGGGCACTTTAAGTTGATGATTACTTCTATGAGTAACAGTCTTTATTTATAACTGTATCACTTGTTAATTTATCAACAAGTTTTTAGTTATTTTTATATCTTTTTTCCCAAATAGTTCAAGAATGACCACTACAAATGAGCAATATTTTGCACTGTTATACAATTTAATAAATCAGAAACTGTGTTGTATTTTACTTCTTTATCTGTTTTTTCCAACCAAAAATGCTTTGCTCTGATTAGGGGGTACTTGAATTAAAAAACAAATTCACAGGGGGTACATCACTGAAAAAAGGTTGAGAACCACTGATGTACTGATCTCCCTGGTCAAACAGCTATTTTGCATCTACTTTTTGCGTAAAAACTTGTTTCATGCGAAGATTGTCATAGCCCCTAAAGTCCGATTTGTAATTTTTTGTTAAAAATCCATCCATCCATTTTCTACCGACTGTCCCATTCGGGGTGTTTCACACCAAGGACAAGTCGCCACCTCATCGCAGGGCCAACACAGATAGACAGACAACATTCACACTCCCATTCACACACTAGGGACAAATTACCTATTATAAAATGACATGCATTTTTGTGATTTTTGCAATATTTTTGTTGTGTCCTTCTGAGTCAAACTGCGAGGATCGTTACAGTCTGCTCTGGATAAAAAATGACATGAACGCATCAGGTTTTGTTGTTTTTTCATATGAATGTAGAATTTGCTATGATTTTCGTAGTAAAATGGCTTATTGTCATTCTGACCAGTTAGATTTGCATATAAACTTTTACCATAAAAACATAATTTTCCGTGATTGTTTTGTTTCTACTTCTAAGTCAAACTATATGGAGCATATGCGGGGATCGTTATAGTCTGCTCTGGTCTTGATAAAAAAATGACATGAACGCATCAGGTTTTGTTGGTTTTTTGATACGAATGTTGAATTTGCTATTATTTTACCATGAATTGATTTACGTGGAGCCCGACTTAAACAAGTTGAAAAACTTATTCGGGTGTTACCATTTAGTGGTCAATTGTACGGAATATGTACTGTACTGTGCAATCTACTAATAAAAATTTCAATCAATCAATCAATCAATTTTCCTTGTAAAATGGCCTTTTGTCATCGGCCTTTGAGTCATAGTCCCGACCAGTTAGATTAGCATATAAACTTTTAACATAAAAACATACTTTTCCGTGATTGTTTTGTTTCTACTTCTGAGTCAAACAATGTGGAGCATATGCGGGGATCGTTATATTCTGCTCTGGTCTTGATAAAAAATGACATGAACGCATCAGGTTTTGTTGTTTTTTTCATACAAAGGTTGGATTTGCTATTACTTTACAATTAATTGATTTACGTGGACCCCGACTTAAACAAGTTAAAAAACTTATTTGGGTGTCACCATTTAGTGATCAATTGTACGGAATATCTACTGTACTGTGCAATCTACTACTAAAAATTTCAATCAATCAATCAATCAATCAATTTTCCTTGTAAAATGGCCTTTTGTCATCGGCCTTTGAGTCATAGTCCCGACCAGTTAGATTTGCATATAAACTTTTAACATAAAAACATACTTTTCCGTGATTGTTTTGTTTCTACTTCTGAGTCAAACAATGTGGAGCATATGCGGGGATCGTTATATTCTGCTCTGGTCTTGATAAAAAATGACATGAATGCATCGGGTTTTGTTGTTTTTTTCATACGAAAGTTGGATTTGCTATTACTTTACAATTAATTGATTTACGTGGACCCCGACTTAAACAAGTTAAAAAACTTATTTGGGTGTTACCATTTAGTGATCAATTGTACGGAATATCTACTGTACTGTGCAATCTACTACTAAAAATTTCAATCAATCAATCAATCAATCAATTTTCCTTGTAAAATGGCCTTTTGTCATCGGCCTTTGAGTCATAGTCCCGACCAGTTAAATTTGCATATAAACTTTTAACATAAAAACGTACTTTTCCGTGATTGTTTTGTTTCTACTTCTGAGTCAAACAATGTGGAGCATATGCGGGGATCGTTATATTCTGCTCTGGTCTTGATAAAAAATGACATGAATGCATCGGGTTTTGTTGTTTTTTTCATACGAAAGTTGGATTTGCTATTACTTTACAATTAATTGATTTACGTGGACCCCGACTTAAACAAGTTAAAAAACTTATTTGGGTGTTACCATTTAGTGGTAAATTGTACGGAATATGTACTGTACTGTGCAATCTACTAATAAAATTTTCAATCAATCAATCAATCAATTTTCCTTGTAAAATGGCCTTTTGTCATCGGCCTTTGAGTCATAGTCCCGACCAGTTAGATTTGCATATAAACTTTTAACATAAAAACATACTTTTCCGTGATTGTTTTGTTTCTACTTCTGAGTCAAACAATGTGGAGCATATGCGGGGATCGTTATATTCTGCTCTGGTCTTGATAAAAAATGACATGAATGCATCAGGTTTTGTTATTTTTTTCATACAAAGGTTGGATTTGCTATTACTTTACAATTAATTGATTTACGTGGACCCCGACTTAAACAAGTTAAAAAACTTATTTGGGTGTCACCATTTAGTGATCAATTGTACGGAATATGTACTGTACTGTGCAATCTACTAATAAAAGTTTCGATCAATCAATTTTCCTTGTAAAATGGCCTTTTGTCATCTGCCTTTGAGTCATAGTCCAGACCATATAAAATTTTACTATGAAAACATACTTTTTCGTGATTTTGTTTCTTCTTCTTAGTCAAACTATATGGAGCACATGCGAAGAACGTCCTTTCAGATCACGATAAAAATGACACGAACGCATCAGGTTTTGCCGTTTTATTTATTTTTTCCACATTTGTTGCATTCGTTATAATCTTCCTGTTCAAACAGCTTTTTGTCATCCACTTTGAATCAGACCTTGGATCATGTAAAACTTGCCATAGTCCCTGCAGTCCAATTTACAATTTTTGGGTGACTTCGATTTTAAAAACGGCTCCTTGTTGTCTATGAGAAACAACATGAAACGACTATTGAATCTTTGTATTCTTTTTTTTTGCATAAATGTTGCATTTGCTATGTTTTTCCTGGTCCAATGGCTTACTGTTGTCAACTTTGGATAATGCAAAGATTGTAATAGTGCTCGCTGATCCCATTTGAGAAGTTTTAAAAAAAAAAACATTATCATAAAAACATTTAGGTTTTTGTAAATTAATTTGTAGGAATGATCAATCAATCAATGTTTATTTATATAGCCCCAAATCACAAATGTCTCAAATGACTGCACGAATCATTACGACTACAACATCCTCGGAAGAACCCAGAAAAGGGCAAGACAAACTCACACCCAGTGGGCAGAGAGAATTCACATCCAGTGGGACGCCAGTGACAATGCTGACTATGAGAAACCTTGGAGAGGACCTCAGATGTGGGCAACCCCCCCCCCTCTAGGGGACCGAAAGCAATGGATGTCGAGCGAGTCTAACATGATACTGTGAAAGTTCAATCCATAGTGGCTCCAAGACAGCAGCGAGAGTCCCGTCCACAGGAAACCATCTCAAGCGGATCAGCAGCGTAGAGATGTCCCCAACCGATACAGGCGAGCGGTCCATCCTGGGTCCCGACGAGCGGTCCATCCTGTACTGTAATTGCAGTTTTTCCTAATCCAACCACTTCTCAGTCAAACAATTGTGTGAAGACGGTGCGTTCTGGACCCTGACTTAAACAAGTTGAAAAACTCATTCGGGTGTTACCATTTAGTGGTCAATTGTACGGAATATGTACTGTACTGTGCAATCTACTAATACAAGTTTCAATCTATCAATCAATCAATCTGTTCCCGATACAAACAACACATACTGTACCCTATCTGCTTTTGTCAAATTTATGGTACACATGTTGCATTTGCTATGCTTTTCCTACACGATCTGCCCAATTCCTGCAGTTTACAAACCTTGGATCTTGGTAAAATTGTGTTAGTCCAAACTCGGGTTGTACGGTACCGGTATTGGTATAATACCGCAATACTAATGAATCATATTCGGTACTATACCACCTCTGAAAAGTACCGGTCACAACATCTTCTTTCGTTTTTTTTTTTACATTTATATTATGTTCATAAACTCAGGAAATATGTCCCTGGACACATGAGGACTTTAAATATGACCTACGTATGATCCTGTAACGACTTGGTATCGGATTGATACCCAAATTTGTGGTATCATCCAAAACTAATGTAAAGTATCAAACAAGGGAAGAATAAGTGATTATTGCATTTTTAAAAGAAGTGTAGATAGAACATGTTAAAAGAGAAAGTAAGTAGATATTAACAGTAAATGAACAAGTCGATTACTAATTCATTTTCTACCAATTGTCCTTAATAATTCTGACAAAATAATAGAATGGAAAATGACATAATATGTTTCTGCATACGTCAGCAGCTAAATTAGGAGCCTTTGTTTGCTTACTTACTACTAAAAGACAAATTGTCAATTTTATGTAAGGACAAACTTGCAATAAGAAACATATGTTTAATGTTTGATCAATCCGCATTGGACCCGTTTCCAGTGAGGGTTGGACTCCGTCAAGGCTGTCCTTTGTCACCGATTCTGTTCATAATTTTATGGACAGAATTTCTAGGCGCAATCAAGGCGTTGAGGGGATCCGGTTTGGTGGCTGCAGGATTAGGTCTCTGCTTTTTGCAGATGATGTGGTTCTGAGGACTTCATCTGGCCAGGATCTTCAGCTCTCGCTGGAACGGTTCGCAGCCGAGTGTGAAGCGACTGGGATGAGAATCAGCACTTCCGAGTCCATGGTTCTCTACACTCTGCCCCAAGTGTAGGAGTTATACATACAGGGCGTTGCGGTAGTCTAAACATTTCGAGATAAAGGCGTGAATTAATTTCTCGAGATAATGTCCTGACAGAAGCGGTTTCACTTTCGCTATTCGGCGTAATTGATAAAAGCTTTTTTGAACGACACTGCTGATTTGCTTTTCGAATTTAAAATCTGAGTCGAACTTTACCCCCATGTTTGTGACACAGTCGCTGAGATACGGGGTCAGAGTGCCGAGGTCAATGTTGGGGGAAGGAGAGCGACTTGGACCGAACAACATAACTTCTGTTTTGTCTTCATTTAGACTCAGGAAGTTAGCTGAAAGCCAGGCTTTGATGTTGTGCAGGCAGTCAATGAGACGTTGAACTGTGTTATTTTGTGCCATGGGAAAATAGATCTGGCAATCATCGGCATAAAAATGAAATGCAATACCCTACTTCCTGACCGAAAGGACAAGATCACGCGTACAAGCGGCCGCAATGAGTTTCCTCCACCGGGTGGCGGGGCTCTCCCTTAGAGATAGGGTGAGAAGCTCTGCCATCCGGGAGGAACTCAAAGTAAAGCTGCTGCTCCTCCACATCGAGAGGACCCAGATGAGGTGGTTCGGGCATCTGGTCAGGATGCCACCCTAACGCCTCCCTAGGGAGGTGTTTCGGGCACGTCCGGCCGGTAGGAGGCCACGGGGAAGACCCAGGACACGTTGGGAAGACTATGTCTCCCGGCTGGCCTGGGAACATCTTGGGATTCCCCGGGAAGAGTTGGACGAAGTGGCTGGGGAGAGGGAAGTCTGGGCTTCCCTGCTTAGGCTGCTGCCCCCGCGACCCGACCTCAGATAAGCGTAAAATGGATGTTTAATGTACCGTAAGAATTTTTTTTTCAAATAAAGTCGAAAATGCAATTTTTTTGTGGTCCTCTTTATTTAGAAAAGTACTGAATAGTATCAAAATAATTTTTAATACCGGTACCAGTACCAAAACATCGGTTTCGGGACAACACTCGTCCAAACACATTTAATTGTACTTCAAATTAATCCAGATGCGTTCTCCCATCGATGACAAATTCGTTTCGATACGATTTCACTTGACCACGATTTTAAAATATCCATCGATCTTTGCCTGTGTTCACCTAACTAGCGTAGTCCAACAATAAAAACACACAATCTAAGCCACTATTTGCCTCTTTAAGACCTTTTTGTTATTTTTTTTTCAATTTGTTGGTGAGGAAAACAAGAGGCAGACAATCATGGCTTCCTTTGGTACCTTGCACGTTTCTGGGACCTTAATAACGACAGAGTGTCCTTCAAGAGAAGGCTTTTGTGGCAGAAGAGGATCTTCTTCAATTAAAACCCGAAGAAGATGGAAGGGGGGGGAGGGTGCGATGAAGCCTCACAGTGGAAACCTGTTGGCTTTTGTGCGGCCATCAGGGCTGCTGATGTA
The DNA here is from genome assembly GCF_033978795.1 of Nerophis ophidion. Taxonomy (NCBI): domain Eukaryota; kingdom Metazoa; phylum Chordata; class Actinopteri; order Syngnathiformes; family Syngnathidae; genus Nerophis; species Nerophis ophidion. The sequence continues at coordinate 74,028,559 of NC_084618.1, forward strand.
GCCATGTAGTACACCCACTCTTTCTTCCCACTCAAACATGGTTTATTCTGGTGAAAACAATCATAGAGAGTCTCCAATCAGCCTTCTCTAGACATTTTTAAAACGTCACATGGAAGACAGCAGACTGACTACCACATTATCAATCAATCAATCAATCAATGTTTACTTATATAGCCCTAAATCACTAGTGTCTCAAAGGGCTGCACAAACCACCACGACATCCTCGGTAGGCCCACATAAGGGCAAGGAAAACTCACACCCAGTGGGACGTCGGTGACAATGATGACTATGAGAACCTTGGAGAGGAGGAAAGCAATGGATGTCGAGCGGGTCTAACATGATACTGTGAAAGTTCAATCCATAATGGATCCAACACAGCAGCGAGAGTCCAGTCCAAAGCGGATCCAACACAGCAGCGAGAGTCCCGTTCACAGCGGAGCCAGCAGGAAACCATCCCAAGCGGAGGCGGATCAGCAGCGCAGAGATGTCCCCAGCCGATACACAGGCAAGCAGTACATGGCCACCGGATCGGACCGGACCACATGATTTAAAAAAATACACAATACCCGGTGAAAACAATCATAGAGAGTCCCCTGTCAGCCTTCTCTATACATTTTTAAACCTGCGCAGAAATAAAACAAAACAAAACTTAACATAAATGTGTCTCTTTTAGGCCTACAGCAACACATGTACTACACACACACGTGCCTCAGCCTGGACTGATTGATTGATTGAAACTTGTATTAGTAGATTGCACAGTTCAGTACATATTCCGTACAATTGACCACTAAATGGTAACACCTGAATACGTTTTTCAATCAATCAATCAATGTTTATTTATATAGCCCCAAATCACAAATGTCTCAAAGGACTGCACAAATCATTACGACTACAACATCCTCGGAAGAACCCACAAAAGGGCAAGGAAAACTCACACCCAGTGGGCAGGGAGAATTCACATTCAGTGGGACGCCAGTGACAATGCTGACTATGAGAAACCTTGGAGAGGACCTCAGATGTGGGCAACCCCCCCCCCTCTAGGGGACCGAAAGCAATGGATGTCGAGCGGGTCTAACATGATACTGTGAAAGTTCAATCCATAGTGGCTCCAAGACAGCAGTGAGAGTCCCGTCCACAGGAAACCATCTCAAGCGGATCAGCAGTGTAGAGATGTCCCCAACCGATACAGGCGAGCGGTCCATCCTGGGTCCCGACGAGCGGTCCATCCTGGGTCTCGACTCTGGACAGTCAGTACTTCATCGATGGTCATCGGACCGGACCCCCTCCACAAGGGAGGGGGGTACATAGGAGAAAGAAAAGAAGCGGCAGATCAACTGGTCTAAAAAGGAGGTCTATTTAAAGGCTAGAGTATACAGATGAGTTTTAAGATGAGACTTAAATGCTTTCAGCTTGTTTAAGTTGGGGTCCACGTTAATCAATTCATGGTACAAATATATACTATCAGCATAATACAGTCATCACACAAGTTAATCATCATGGTATGTACATTGAATTATTTACATTATTTACAATGAGGAGCTTTGGTTGGTATCAGTACTTCAGTCATCAACAATTGCATCAACAGAGAAATGGACATTGAAAAAGTGTAGGTCAGGGGCGCTCACACTTTTTCTGCAGGCGAGCTACTTTTCAATTGACCAAGTCGAGGAGATCTACCTCATTCCTATTTATAATTTATATTTATTTATTTATGAAAGAGACATTTTTGTTAACAGTTCGAGATGCTACCTCAGTAGAAGCATTTAAGTCTCATCTTAAAACTCATCTGTATACTCTAGCCTTTAAATAGACCTCCTTTTTAGACCAGTTGATCTGCCGCTTCTTTTCTTTCTCCTATGTCCCCCCCTCCCTTGTGGAGGGGGTCCGGTCCGATGACCATGGATGAAGTACTGACTGTCCAGATTCGAGACCTAGGATGGACCGCTCGTCGGGACCCAGGATGGACCGCTCGCCTGTATCGGTTGGGGACATCTCTACGCTGCTGATCCGCTTGAGATGGTTTCCTGTGGACGGGACTCTCACTGCTGTCTTGGAGCCACTATGGATTGAACTTTCACAGTATCATGTTAGACCCGCTCGACATCCATTGCTTTCGGTCCCCTAGAGGGGGGGGGGGTTGCCCACATCTGAGGTCCTCTCCAAGGTTTCTCATAGTCAGCATTGTCACTGGCGTCCCACTGGATGTGAATTCTCCCTGCCCACTGGGTGTGAGTTTTCCTTGCCCTTTTGTGGGTTCTTCCGAGGATGTTGTAGTCGTAATGGTTTGTGCAGTCCTTTGAGACATTTGTGATTTGGGGCTATATAAATAAACATTGATTGATTGATTGATTGATTTGACATGTACTTCGGTATCAGGGAGGTGTAGCGGATTTTATAGACTAGGCTCAGTGCAAGTTGTTTGACTCTGTCCTCCACCCTGAGCCAGCCCACTTTGGAGAAGTGGGTTGGAGTGAGGTGTGATCTGGGGTGGAGGTCTAAAAGTAACGCGACTAGCTTGTTCTGGGATGTTTGGAGTCTAGATTTGAGGGTTTTGGAGGTGCTGGGGTACCAGGAGATTCAAGCGTAATCGAAAAAGGGTTGAATGAGAGTTCCCGCTAGAATCTTCAAGGTGCTTGTGTTGACCAGAGAGGAGATTCTGTAGAGGAATCTCGTTCTTTGGTTGCCATTTTATCACAGGAAAGATTAGCCTCTAGAATGGAACCTAGGTAGGTGATCTCATCTTTCCTGGTGATAACAATGTCACCCACTTTTATAGTGAAGTCACTGAGTTTCTTAAGGTTGATGTGGGATCCAAATAGGATGGATATCTTGTTGTCAGCGAGCCAGGTGCAAATATTAAGGAGTTCAGCACTGAGGATTTGTTCCACCTGTGACTTGTCCTTGCCGGATACCAGCAGGGCCGAGTCATCCGCAAACAGGAACAATTCACAGTGGCATGCTGATGGCATGTCATTCACGTATATTAGGAACAGTAAAGGTCCTAGTATACTGCCTTGGGGGACTCCACAGCTTACTGAGAGGGGAGGGGACATGGTGCCGTTCACCTCTACCACCTGTTTCCTCCCCTCCAAGTAAGATTGCATCCAGCTCGATGAGGTTTTATCGAATCCGATTGCTCTGAGCTTATCCAACAGTATAGCGTGGTTAACGGTGCCAAAGGCCTTCTGAATGTCCAGCATGACCATGCCGCAGTATTTGCCCGCGTCCACCTCATGTTTGATGTGGTCGGTCAGATAGAGAAGGTATGTGTCAGTGGAGTGGTTAGTTCTGGAATTTGTACATTAGTTTATTAGTAGCAAGGTATCTATCAACCTGTTCATAAACTATTTTTTCCATTACTTTCGAAATGGAACTGAGAATAGAAACAGGTCGGTAGTTACCAGGTTCTAATTTGCTTCCTTTTTTATAAAGGGGGGTTACTCTCGCTATCTTGAAATCCTTGGGTACTTGACCTTGTTTGATTGAGAGGTTTATTATATGTGTGATTATTGGAGCAAATGTGGTGGCAGAGTCCACGAGGAATCTGGAGGGGACTTCTTTGGGTGGAGCGCGCTCAATTTATTAAAGGGGAACATTATCACAATTTCAAAAGGGTTAAAAACAATAAAAATCAGTTCCCAGTGGCTTGTTGTATTTTTTGAAGTTTTTTTCAAAATTTTACCGGTCCCGGAATATCCCTAAAAAAAAGCTTAAAAGTGCCTTTTTTTCGCTCTCTGCGAAGACACTATCCATTTTCCGGTGACGTCACACAGTGCTGGCAATGTAAACAAACAATGGCGACTAGCACAGCAAGATATAGCGACATTAGCTTGGATTCAGACTCGGATTTCAGCGGCTTAAGCGATTCAACAGATTACGCATGTTTTGAAACTAATGGTTGGAGTATGAAAGTATTGAAGAAGAAACTGAAGCTATTGAGCGAATAGCTAATGACGCTATTCATAGCCATAGCATGGCCGAATAGCTGCGTTAGCATCACTGGTAAAATGTGCGGACCAAACGATCAGGACTTTCGCATCTTGTGACACAGGAGCAACTTAAATCCATCGATTGGTAAGTGTTTTTTTTGCATTAAATGTGAGTGGAAGGAAACGTAATGCAGTTGCAAATGCATCTGCAGGTTATCCATACATCTCTGTGCCATGTCTGCTTTAGCACCGCCGGTTAATAGCATGTGAGCATCGATTAGCATAGCATGTTAGCATCGATTAGCTGGCAGTCACGCCGCGACCACATATGTCTGATTAGCACATAAGTTAACAACATCAACCCAACTCACCTTTGTGATTTCGTTGACTTTATCATCAATCAATCAATGTTTACTTATATAGCCCTAAATCACTAGTGTCTCAAAGGGCTGCACAAACCACCACGACATCCTCGGTAGGAAAACTCACACCCAGTGGGACATTGGTGACAATAATGACCCAGTGGGACGTCGGTGACAATGATGACTATGAGAACCTTAGAGAGGAGGAAAGCAATGGATGTCGAGCGGGTCTAACATGATACTGTGAAAGTTCAATCCACAATGGATACAACACAGTCGCGAGAGTCCAGTCCAAAGAGGATCCAAGACACAGCAGCGAGAGTCCCGTTCACAGCGGAGCCAGCAGGAAACCATCCCAAGCGTAGGCGGACCAGCAGCGCAGAGATGTCCCCAGCCGATACACAGGCGAGCAGTACATGGCCACCGGATCGGACCGGACCCCCTCCACACGGGAGAGTGGGACATAGAAGAAAAAGAAAAGAAACGGCAGATCAACTGGTCTAAAAAGGGAGTCTATTTAAAGGCTAGAGTATACAAATGAGTTTTAAGGTGAGACTTAAATGCTTCTACTGAGGTGGCATCGCGAACTGTTACCGGGAGGGCATTCCAGACAACTGGAGCCCGAACGGAAAATGCTCTATAGCCCGCAGACTTTTTTTGGGCTTTGGGAATCACTAATAAGCCGGAGTCCTTTGAACGCAGATTTCTTGCCGGGACATATGGTACAATACAATCGGCAAGATAAGATGGAGCTAGACCGTGTAGTATTTTATACGTAAGTAGTAAAACCTTAAAGTCACATCTTAAGTGCACAGGAAGCCAGTGCAGGTGAGCCAGTACAGGCGTAATGTGATCAAACTTTCTTGTTCTTGTCAAAAGTCTAGCAGCCGCATTTTGTACCAACTGTAATCTTTTAATGCTAGACATGGGGAGACCCGAAAATAATACGTTACAGTAGTCGAGGCGAGACGTAACAAAAGCATGGATAATGATCTCAGCGTCTTTAGTGGACAGAATGGAGCGAATTTTAGCGATATTACGGAGATGAAAGAAGGCCGTTTTAGTAACGCTTTTAATGTGTGCCTCAAAGGAGAGAGTTGGGTCGAAGATAACACCCAGATTCTTTACCGTGTCGCCTTGTTTAATTGTTTGGTTGTCAAATGTTAGAGTTGTATTATTAAATAGAGTTCGGTGTCTAGCAGGACCGATAATCAGCATTTCCGTTTTTTTGGCGTTGAGTTGCAAAAAGTTAGCGGACATCCATTGTTTAATTTCATTAAGACACGCCTCCAGCTGACTACAATCCGGCGTGTTGGTCAGCTTTAGGGGCATGTAGAGTTGGGTGTCATCAGCATAACAGTGAAAGCTAATACCGTATTTGCGTATGATGTCACCTAGCGGCAGCATGTAGATGCTGAAGAGTGCAGGGCCAAGGACCGAACCCTGGGGAACTCCACACGTTACCTTAACGTAGTCCGAGGTCACATTGTTATGGGAGACACACTGCATCCTATCAGTAAGATAAGAGTTAAACCAAGACAGGGCTAAGTCTGACATACCAATTCGTGTTTTGATACGTTCTAATAAAATATTATGATCGACGGTATCGAAAGCAGCGCTAAGATCGAGGAGCAGCAACATAGATGACGCATCAGAATCCATCGTTAGCAATAGATCATTAGTCATTTTTGCGAGGGCTGTCTCCGTGGAGTGATTTGCCCTGAAACCGGATTGAAAGGTTTCACATAGATTGTTAGACGCTAAGTGTTCATTTAACTGCTCCGCAACAATTTTTTCAAGGATTTTTGAAATAAAGGGAAGGACTTTATCGTTGCAAATGCATCTGCAGGTTATCCATACATCTCTGTGTCATGTCTGTCATCGCCGGTAAAATGTGCAAACACTCCGCCACATTCAATGGGGGTCTGGCGGAAGATTTCTTGCCACTTTCGGGCCAGTGGTGCAACTTGAATCCCTCCCTGTTAGTGTTGTTACACCCTCCGACAACACACCGACGAGGCATGATGTCTCCAAGGTTCCAAAAAATAGTCGAAAAAACGGAAAATAACAGAGCGGAGACCCGGTGTTTGCAATGTGTTGAAAAGGAAAATGGCGGCTGTGTTACCTCGGTGACGTCACGTTCTGACGTCATCGCCAAAAGAGCCATAAACAGAAAGGCATTTAGTTCGCCAAAATTCACCCATTTAGAGTTCGGAAATCGGTTGAAAAAAAATATATGGTCTTTTTTCTGCACCATCAAGGTATATATTGACGCTTAGATAGGTCTGGGGATAATGTTCCCCTTTAAGCACATCATCAGCTGAGACCATTTCTGATGGGACATGTGACGTTCAGTGACATAGGAAATCACAATAGTAAACTTAGAATAATAAAATTAGCAAAATAAAGAGTCACAGTACCTAATGAGTAAATGTAATGAATTAGGAAAGATGACATTAAAATAAGAAGAGTTGTAAGACAGTAAGCAATTGAGATCATAAATTACCTCTGTTACACTGACACATTTGTGCGTTTAAAAAAATTGAGGGTATTAGCCTCTCTTCATGTTAAGGAACATAATTCCATTATTCATCACAAATATTCACAATATCAGCTAGAAATCTCAGCACAACCCCCAACCCCCTTTGAACTTGACACTGCCATTCTTCTGCTGAGTTACACACAAACAGCTGTGTTTATTATTTTTTCAGTTCACCGAAAAAGCCCAGGCAACAAACAAGTCTTTATTTTATTTTTTTAACGTCACACACTTATTATCATTTTTATTGTTATTACTATTATTATTAACAAGCAGCCACAATGGCGACAGGACCTTGAGTCAAATGAGAAGACAGAAAAGGCAGTGGCGGGGCGTTCATTATCCGCAGCTCCCGGTGTTATTGTGCTCGCTACAATGTCAAACGCTGAACATCATCAAGGTTACGCCGGCGAGCGGGTTATAGGCCAAGTTTGTGTGCGCATTGTGTGCTCGGAGGAAGGCGGCATGCAGATTTAAACTCAATGTATTCATCGCTGTGTTGGGAAAGTCACTTTTCATGCATAAAGACGGCAGCGACACACAATGGCGGACAACGAGGAATAGCAACCTAATTTGTTTATACAAAAAAATGCCGTCGTTGAACTAAACCACTAATAAATGGTAGAAAAACTGTAAAGGGGTCGGTATATTTTCAAGTATTTCTTGTATATATATATATATATATATATATATATATATATATATATATATATATATATATATATATATATATATATATATATATATCAATCAATCAATCAATGTTTACTTATATAGCCCTAAATCACTAGTGTCTCAAAGGGCTGCACAAACCACTACGACATCCTCGGTAGGCCCACATAAGGGCAAGAAAAACTCACACCCAGTGGGACATCGGTGACAATAATGACCCAGTGGGACGTCGGTGACAATGATGACTATGAGAACATGATACTGTGAAAGATCAATCCATAATGGATCCAACACAGTCGCGAGAGTCCAGTCCAAAGCGGATCCAACACAGCAGCGAGAGTCCCGTTCACAGCGGAGCCAGCAGGAAACCATCCCAAGAGGAGGCCGATCAGCAGCGCAGAGATGTCCCCAGCCGATATATATATATATATATATGTATATATATATATATATATATATATATATATATATATATATATATATATATGTGCATATATATTTATATATGTATATATATATACAGTATTTATATATATATACATGTATACATATATATATATATATATATATACATATATATATATATGCATATTTATACATAAATATGTATATGTATATATATACACACAAACTGTACATATGTGTGTATATATATATACATATATATATATATATATATATATATATATATATATATATATATATATATATATATATATATATGTAGGTGTGGGAAAAATCACAAGACTACTTCATCTCTACAGAACTGTTTCATGAGGGGTTCCCTCAATCATCAGGAGATTTTAATGGAAGCATTCACATACAATGGTTTATATAGGGCACAGAGTGGGTGGGTACAGGAAGGCGTAGGGGCGTGGTGATTGGCTCATGTGTTACCTAGGAGGTGTTTCCGTCTGTGGCGGCATGTTGAAATGATTTCACTGCGCTTGTTGAGGGATGATAGATCTGGATGATATATAATAAACGGTTTCTCCTTTAAGCATAGGTTGCATCTTTTATTACCACTGTCGTAAGGTGTGCTGAATGCAAGAATTTGCCATGTTATTGAATATTCAACATTATTGTCTTTGAGGTTCCAAATGTGTTTGCTGAGTTCTGTAGAATTCCGCAAAGTCTGGTTTCTAAAGGAGGCGTTGTGATTATTCCATCTTGTTTTGAACGCTCCTTCGGTTAATCCTACGTACGTGTCGGATGTGTTAATGTCCTTGCGTGTTACCTTTGCTTGGTAAACGACTGATGTCTGTAAGCACCCTCCGTTGAGAGGGCAATCAGGTTTCTTGCGACAGTTACATTCATTATTGGTTTCAAAGTCGTTTAGTCTGGGGGTAGGCAGTCCTTTTGCAATTGCTTTGTTGTGGTTTGAAATGATTTGTTGTATGTTATTCATACAGCTGTAGCTCAATTTAATGTTGTTCTTGTTGAATATTTTTCTTAGGGTGTTGCCTTTGGGGAAGTGTTTGTCGGTCTGATCGACAAACACTTCCCCAAAGGTGTATATATAAAATCCGTTCATGAATGAGTATATCCATTTGCAGGCAGCTGTAATGGATGAAGGGAAATTATTTTGGAACTTGCAAGCGTACTTCTTTTTCCTACTCGTCGCCGCCATGTCTCTGTTATGTTTTGTGGACATTACTACTTGCCGTAGTTTTCAAACAATGCATGATGGGAATCCGGATGTTGTGTGTCAGTGTATTAACGTGCCGCCTGGGATAAACACACGCTGGAAATAGCTCCGTGCCTGCCTGTTTTATGGGTTCTAGATAAATCTATGGATAACGGAGACATATATAATAGTCTCCTTTTCAGGTGAGAGAGGACGCTAAGGGTAGTGCTTTTAAGGCACGCCCCCAATATTGTTGTCCGGGTGGAAATCGGGAGAAATTCAGGAGAATGGTTGCCCCCGGAGATTTTCAGGAGGGAAACTAAAATTCGTGAGTCTCCCGAGAAAATCGAGAGGGTTGACAAGTATGCTGTAACAAGCCAACTGAATTTGTCAATAGATTATAAATAAATATATTGATGAAACAAATAAATGTCCATCCATCCATCCATCCGTCATCTTCCGCTTATCCGAGGTCGGGTCGCGGGGGCAACAGCCTAAGCAGGGAAACCCAGACTTCCCTCTCCCCAGCCACTTCGTCTAGCTCTTCCCGGGGGATCCCGAGGCGTTCCCAGGCCAGCCGGGAGACATAGTCTTCCCAACGTGTCCTGGGTCTTCCCCGTGGCCTCCTACCGGTTGGACGTGCCCTAAACACCTCCCTAGGGAGGCGTTCGGGTGGCATCCTGACCAGATGCCCGAACCACCTCATCTGGCTCCTCTCGATGTGAAGGAGCAGCGGCTTTACTTTGAGTTCCTCCCGGATGGCAGAGCTTCTCACCCTATCTCTAAGGGAGAGACCCGCCACACGGCGGAGGAAACTCATTTGGGCCGCTTGTACCCGTGATCTTATCCTTTCGGTCATGACCCAAAGCTCATGACCATAGGTGAGGATGGGAACGTAGATCGACCGGTAAATTGGGAGCTTTGCCTTCCGGCTCAGCTCCTTCTTCACCACAACGGATCGGTACAACGTCCGCATTACTGAAGACGCCGCACCGATCCGCCTGTCGATCTCACGATCCACTCTTCCCTCACTCGTGAACAAGACTCCTAGGTACTTGAGCTCCTCCACTTGGGGCAGGGTCTCCTCCCCAACCCGGAGATGGCATTCCACCCTTTTCCGGGCGAGAACCATGAACAAATAAATGTAGCGAGTGAAATTAAACTCAATGTAATGGAGTAAAAGTAGCATTTCTTCCTCACAAGAATACTTGTGTAAAAATAAGTAGTATGTTGTATTCAAACTACTCTAAAAAATACAAGTTTTTGAAAATGTCATGATCGGGTCGCAAGATGATGCGGGGTTTGTTCTCCCAGGATGCAAAAAGGATAAATCCGGACAGGACTTGCAGGTAAGGACTTGATTTAATAAGGAAACAACACAAAACAGATACAAAACAGAAAGCAGACCGACTGGATAAGATGCCGAGCGCACTGTAAGCTAAGGCTACTACTTAGCACAGACTATGATCACTAGCTGGGGCTAGGAGACAAGCAAAAACTTACGTAGCAGTCGCGTGACGCGAATAAAGAAGTCAGACTGAATAATGTCAGTAATTACAAACAGGTGCGCGTCCGGACCACAAGGTGAAAATAATAAGTAGCTATGGTAACCAACTCAGCGGTGCACAAACTGGAACCAAAGGAGTCTTCAATCAATCAATCAATGTTTACTTATATAGCCCTAAATCACTAGTGTCTCAAAGGGCTGCACAAACCACCACGACATCCTCGGTAGGCCCACATAAGGGCAAGGAAAACTCACACCCAGTGGGACGTCGGTGACAATGATGACTATGAGAACCTTAGAGAGGAGGAAAGCAATGGATGTCGAGCGGATCTAAAATGATACTGTGAAAGTTCAATCCACAATGGATCCAACACAGTCGCGAGAGTCCAGTCCAAAGAGGATCCAAGACACAGCAGCGAGAGTCCCGTTCACAGCGGAGCCAGCAGGAAACCATCCCAAGCGTAGGCGGACTAGCAGCGCAAAGATGTCCCCAGCTGATACACAGGCGAGCAGTACATGGCCACCGGATCGGACCGGACCCCCTCCACACGGGAGAGTGGGACATAGAAGAAAAAGAAAAGAAACGGCAGATCAACTGGTCTAAAAAGGGAGTCTATTTAAAGGCTAGAGTATACAAATGAGTTTTAAGGTGAGACTTAAATGCTTCTACTGAGGACTTTCTTGTTCTTGTCAAAAGTCTAGCAGCCGCATTTTGTACCAACTGTAATCTTTTAATGCTAGACATGGGGAGACCCGAAAATAATACGTTACAGTAGTCGAGGCGAGACGTAACAAACGCATGGATAATGATCTCAGCGTCTTTAGTGGACAGAATGGAGCGAATTTTAGCGATATTACGGAGATGAAAGAAGGCCGTTTTAGTAACGCTTTTAATGTGTGCCTCAAAGGAGAAACAGAAAATAACAAAAAACATGATCCAGACCACAGATCATGACAGAAATTTGTATTTATGGAATATAAATGTGACGTGTTACTACCCAATAAATACCTTTTTGGTAAAAAACTGTTGTTAAAAGTCTTTTATCTAAAGTTTAAGGCCTCACTTGCTTCATTTATTGACTTTACTCTCAGGGGTTCCCTCACCAGAAATTGATTTTAAAACAATCATAGAGCATGATTACATATAAATACACTATATATTTATTTATACATGCATGCACCAATTAGGCCCCAAAGCTCGAGTGGAGGTTTGGGCTTCAAGTCCTTCGGTCCATTCAGGACCCTAATTGAGAAATGAATGCAGAAAAATCAATTGGCCTCAAGTTTTGCATCCAAAGGGGCGCTCTGCAACAATCAATGGGCGGACCCACTTGGGCATCATAGCTGCAGGATTTAGCCACATGAATTTCAATGAAAGAACCGCTAATGAGGTTTCTTTCCCCAACATTCCCTGTGATGAATAATGAATATCGCAGGGCATGGGATGACGGCTTTTCTCATTGCCTGACAGGACCATCAGGACATATTGTGGACTGGGATCGATGAGGGTATGGCTGCTAAGGACCGCCCCCTTTTGGGCCTGCGGCGTAAACTTTTTTAAAAACATGGAAAGCTGGTCATTTTTTAAAAGTTCAGGAAAAAGTGTTAGCAGAAAGAAATCCGGAAAAGGTTGCAAAAAGAGAAGTGCCGAGGGAGAAATTTCAAGCCAAAGCCAAGTCGGTCCCTTCTGAAATTGGGTTCGAATGGAGAAATTCAAAAAGTAGTTTTTGAAAAAGCTGCAAAATGTCGCAAAGACATCTCAAAAGATATTGTTTTCAAACCGATCTTGCTCAACTGTTAAAAATATATAAAAGTTGCTTCCCTATGAAATTTCAACAGCAGAATAATAAATAAATAAATGGGTTGTACTTGTATAGCGCTTTTCTACCTTCAAGGTACTCAAAGCGCTTTGACACTACTTCCACATTTACCCATTCACACACACATTCACACACTGATGGAGGGAGCTGCCATGCAAGGCGCCAACCAGCACCCATCAGGAGCAAGGGTGAAGTGTCTTGCTCAGGACACAACGGACGTGACGAGGTTGGTACTAGGTGGGAATTGAACCAGGGACACTCGGGTTGCGCACGGCCACTCTCCCACTGCGCCACGCCGTCCCAATGACACGTGTAAGAGAAAATACAAGTCAGCCAACAATGGCTGGTCAAGCGCTTATTAAACTGTAAGATTTCACAACATTTTGCGGTCAGATTACGCAAGCTGGAGAGTTGCAAGAAACTTTAAACCAAGTCCAAGTCGCTCCCCTCTGAAATGTGGCTGTGATTTAGTGACAATTCGAAAGGAAGTTGCAAAAAAATAAAAATAAAAACGCAAATGTTACACTGGACATATCAAGAGGATTCGTTCTCTAAATGACGTTACTGACCTTTTAAAAACACTTAAAAGTTGGTCCCATACGTAATTTGGTGCTGACTGAGCAAAAATGTAACCGCAAAATGACGTTTGTGTAAGGAAATTTCAAGCCAGTCGACAATGGCTGGTCAGGTACTTGTCTCATTAAACCGCTTAAGATTGACAACATGTCCATGGTCATTTCCCGCTTGCTGGAATGATGAAAATGTCAAGCCAAATTTAAGTCAGGCCCCTCTGGAATGTGGATTGAAATTGAAGTTGCGGAAAATACTGCAAAATTTAGCTGTAAAACAAAAAGAAAATGTGAGAAATGTCGGAAACAAATTGTTCTCAACAGGATAAAGTTGGTCCCCTGTGAAATGTTTGCTGTGTGTAAGAAAATTCAACTACAAAAGGACATTTTGAGAAATTTCAAGTCAGTCAAAATTGCCAGTCAATTGCTTGTCTTGTTAAACTGTATAAGATTAACAACATTTTCGATGTCATTTTACGCAAGCTGGAGTGATGAGAATTTCAAGCCAAATTCAAATCAGTCCCCTCTGGAATGTGGATTAAAATTGAAGTTGCAGAAAATACAGCAAAATTTAGCTGTAAAACAAAAAAATTGTAAGAAATTTCGAAAAATAAAATTGTTCTCAACGCGAAAAAGTTGGTCCCCTGTGAAATTTTGCTAACTGAGTGAAAATTCAGCTGCAAAATGACATGTTGAGAAATTTCAAGTCAGGCCCCTCTGGAATGTGGATTAGAATTGAAGTTGCAGAAACTACAGCAAAATGTAGCTGTAAAACTGAAAAATTGTGAAGAATGTCGGAAAAAAATTGTTCTCAACACGAAAAAGTTGGTCCCCTGTGAAATTTTGCTTACTAAGTGAAAATTCAACTGCAAAAAGACATGTTGAGACATTTCAAGTCAGGCCCCTCTGGAATGTGGATTAGAATTGAAGTTGCGGAAAACACTGCAAAATTTAGCTGTACAACAAAAAAAATTGTGAGAAATGTCGGAAACAAATTATTCTCAACACTATAAAGTTGGTCCCCTGTGAAATGTTTGCTATCTGAAAGAAAAGTCAACTCCAAAAGGACATTTTGAGAAATTTCAAGTCAGTCAAAATTGCCAGTCAAGTGCTTGTCTTGTTAAACTGTAGAAGATTAACAACATTTTCGATGTCATTTTACGCAAGCTGGAGTGATGAGAATTTCAAGCCAAATTCAAATCAGTCCCCTCTGGAATGTGGGTTAAAATAGAAGTTGCAGAAAATACAGCAAAATTTAGCTGTAAAGCAAAAAAATTGTAAGAAATTTTGAAAAAAAAAATTGTTCTCAACGCGGAAAAAGTTGGTCCCCTGTGAAATTTTGCTAACTGAGTGAAAATTCAGCTGCAAAATGACATGTTGAGAAATTTCAAGTCAGGCCCCTCTGGAATGTGGATTAGAATTGAAGTTGCAGAAACTACAGCAAAATGTAGCTGTAAAACTGAAAAATTGTGAAAAATGTCGGAAAAAAATTGTTCTCAACACGAAAAAGTTGGTCCCCTGTGAAATTTTGCTTACTAAGTGAAAATTCAACTGCAAAAAGACATGTTGAGAAATTTCAAGTCAGGCCCCTCTGGAATGTGGATTAGAATTGAAGTTGCGGAAAACACTGCAAAATTTAGCTGTACAACAAAAAAAATTGTGAGAAATGTCGGAAACAAATTATTCTCAACACGAAAAAGTTGGTCCCCTGTGAAATGTTTGCTGTCTGAAAGAAAAGTCAACTACAAAAGGACATTTTGAGAAATTTCAAGTCAGTCAAAATTGCCAGTCAAGTGCTTGTCTTGTTAAACTGTATAAGATTAACCACATTTTCGATGTCATTTTACGCAAGCTGGAGTGATGAGAATTTCAAGCCAAATTCAAATCAGTCCCCTCTGGAATGTGGGTTAAAATAGAAGTTGCAGAAAATACAGCAAAATTTAGCTGTAAAGCAAAAAAATTGTAAGAAATTTTGAAAAAAAAAATTGTTCTCAACGCGAAAAAGTTGGTCCCCTGTGAAATTTTGCTAACTGAGTGAAAATTCAGCTGCAAAATGACATGTTGAGAAATTTCAAGTCAGGCCCCTCTGGAATGTGGATTAGAATTGAAGTTGCAGAAACTACAGCAAAATGTAGCTGTAAAACTGAAAAATTGTGAAAAATGTCGGAAAAAAATTGTTCTCAACACGAAAAAGTTGGTCCCCTGTGAAATTTTGCTTACTAAGTGAAAATTCAACTGCAAAAAGACATGTTGAGAAATTTCAAGTCAGGCCCCTCTGGAATGTGGATTAGAATTGAAGTTGCGGAAAACACTGCAAAATTTAGCTGTACAACAAAAAAAATTGTGAGAAATGTCGGAAACAAATTATTCTCAACACGAAAAAGTTGGTCCCCTGTGAAATGTTTGCTGTCTGAAAGAAAAGTCAACTACAAAAGGACATTTTGAGAAATTTCAAGTCAGTCAAAATTGCCAGTCAAGTGCTTGTCTTGTTAAACTGTATAAGATTAACCACATTTTCGATGTCATTTTACGCAAGCTGGAGTGATGAGAATTTCAAGCCAAATTCAAATCAGTCCCCTCTGGAATGTGGGTTAAAATAGAAGTTGCAGAAAATACAGCAAAATTTAGCTGTAAAGCAAAAAAATTGTAAGAAATTTCGAAAAAAAGAATTGTTCTCAACGCGAAAAAGTTGGTCCCCTGTGAAATTTTGCTAACTGAGTGAAAATTCAGCTGCAAAATGACATGTTGAGAAATTTCAAGTCAGGCCCCTCTGGAATGTGGATTAGAATTTAAGTTGCAGAAACTACAGCAAAATGTAGCTGTAAAACTGAAAAATTGTGAAAAATGTCGGAAAAAAATTGTTCTCAACACGAAAAAGTTGGTCCCCTGTGAAATTTTGCTTACTAAGTGAAACTTCAACTGCAAAATGACATGTTGAGAAATTTCAAGTCAGTCAAAATTGCCAGTCAAGTGCTTGTCTTGTTAAACTGTATAAGATTAACAACATTTTCGATGTCATTTTACGCAAGCTGGAGTGATGAGAATTTCAAGCCAAATTCAAATCAGTCCCCTCTGGAATGTATATTAAAATAGAAGTTGCAGAAAATACAGCAACATTTACCTGTAAAACAAAAAAATTGTAAGAAATTTCGAAAAAAAAAGTTGTTCTCAACGCGACAAAGTTGGTCCCCTGTGAAATTTTGCTAACTGAGTGGAAATTCAGCTGCAAAATGACATGTTGAGAAATTTCAAGTCAGGCCCCTCTGGAATGTGGATTAGAATTGAAGTTGCAGAAAATACAGCAAAATTTAGCTGTAAAACAAAAAAATTGTGAGAAATGTCGGACTAAAATTGTTCTCAACACGAAAAAGTTGGTCCCCTGTGAAATGTTTGCTGACTGAATGAAAATTCAACTGCAAAATGACATGTTGAGAAATTTCAAGTCAGTCAAAATTGCCAGTCAAGTGCTTGTCTTGTTAAACTGTATAAGATTAACAACATTTTCGATGTCATTTTACGCAAGCTGGAGTGATGAGAATTTCAAGCCAAATTCAAATCAGTCCCCTCTGGAATGTGGATTAAAATAGAAGTTGCAGAAAATACAGAAAAATATAGCTGTAAAACAAAAAAATTGTAAGAAATTTCGAAAAAAAGAATTGTTCTCAACGCGAAAAAGTTGGTCCCCTGTGAAATTTTGCTAACTGAGTGAAAATTCAGCTGCAAAATGACATGTTGAGAAATTTCAAGTCAGGCCCCTCTGGAATGTGGATTAGAATTGAAGTTGCAGAAACAACAGCAAAATGTAGCTGTAAAACTGAAAAATTGTGAAAAATGTCGGAAAAAAATTGTTCTCAACACGAAAAAGTTGGTCCCCTGTGAAATTTTGCTTACTAAGTGAAAATTCAACTGCAAAAAGACATGTTGAGAAATTTCAAGTCAGACCCCTCTGGAATGTGGATTAGAATTGAAGTTGCCGAAAATACAGCAAAATTTAGCTGTAAAACAAAAAAATTGTGAGAAATGTCGGACTAAAATTGTTCTCAACACGATAAAGTTGGTCCCCTGTGAAATGTTTGCTGACTGAATGAAAATTCAACTCCAAAAGGACATTTTGAGAAATTTCAAGTCAGTCAAAATTGCCAGTCAATTGCTTGTCTTGTTAAACTGTATAAGATTAACAACATTTTCGATGTCATTTTACGCAAGCTGGAGTGATGAGAATTTCAAGCCAAATTCAAATCAGTCCCCTCTGGAATGTATATTAAAATTGAAGTTGCAGAAAATACAGCAAAATTGAGCTGTAAAACAAAAAAATTGTAAGAAATTTCCCCCAAAAAGTTGTTCTCAACGCGAAAAAGTTGGTCCCCTGTGAAATTTTGCTAACTGAGTGAAAATTCAGCTGCAAAATGACATGTGGAGAAATTTCAAGTCAGGCCCCTCTGGAATGTGGATTACAATTGAAGTTGCAGAAAATACAGCAAAATTTAGCTGTAAAACAAAAAAATTGTGAGAAATGTCGGACTAAAATTGTTCTCAACACGAAAAAGTTGGTCCCCTGTGAAATGTTTGCTGACTGAATGAAAATTCAACTGCAAAATGACATGTTGAGAAATTTCAAGTCAGTCAAAATTGCCAGTCAAGTGCTTGTCTTGTTAAACTGTATAAGATTAACAACATTTTCGATGTCATTTTACGCAAGCTGGAGTGATGAGAATTTCAAGCCAAATTCAGATCAGTCCCCTCTGGAATGTATATCAAAATAGAAGTTGCAGAAAATACAGCAAAATTTACCTGTAAAACAAAAAAATTGTAAGAAATTTCGAAAAAAAAAGTTGTTCTCAACGCGACAAAGTTGGTCCCCTGTGAAATTTTGCTAACTGAGTGGAAATTCAGCTGCAAAATGACATGTTGAGAAATTTCAAGTCAGGCCCCTCTGGAATGTGGATTAGAATTGAAGTTGCAGAAACTACAGCAAAATGTAGCTGTAAAACTGAAAAATTGTGAAAAATGTCGGAAAAAAATTGTTCTCAACACGAAAAAGTTGGTCCCCTGTGAAATTTTGCTTACTAAGTGAAAATTCAACTGCAAAAAGACATGTTGAGAAATTTCAAGTCAGGCCCCTCTGGAATGTGGATTAGAATTGAAGTTGCGGAAAACACTGCAAAATTTAGCTGTACAACAAAAAAAAATTGTGAGAAATGTCGGAAACAAATTATTCTCAACACGATAAAGTTGGTCCCCTGTGAAATGTTTGCTGTCTGAAAGAAAAGTCAACTCCAAAAGGACATTTTGAGAAATTTCAAGTCAGTCAAAATTGCCAGTCAAGTGCTTGTCTTGTTAAACTGTATAAGATTAACAACATTATCGATGTCATTTTACGCAAGCTGGAGTGATGAGAATTTCAAGCCAAATTCAAATCAGTCCCCTCTGGAATGTGGATTAAAATTGAAGTTGCAGAAAATACAGCAAAATTTAGCTGTAAAACAAAAAAATTGTAAGAAATTTCGAAAAATAAAATTGTTCTCAACGCGAAACAGTTGGTCCCCTGTGAAATTTTGCTTACTAAGTGAAAATTCAACTGCAAAATAACATGTTGAGAAATTTCAAGTCAGGCCCCTCTGGAATGTGGATTAGAATTGAAGTTGCCGAAAATACAGCAGAATTTAGCTGTAAAACAAAAAAATTGTGAGAAATGTCGGACACAAATTGTTCTCAACACGAAAAAGTTGGTCCCCTGTGAAATGTTTGCTGACTGAATGAAAATTCAACTGCAAAAGGACATTTTGAGAAATTTCAAGTCAATCAATTAATCAATCAATCAATCAATCAATCAATCAATCAATCAATCAATCAATCAATCAATGTTTATTGATATAGCCCTAAATCACAAGTGTCTCAAAGGGCTGCACAAGCCACAACGACATCCTCGGTTGAGATCCCACATAAGGGCAAGGAAAAACTCACAACCCAGTGGGATGTCAATGTGAATGACCTCAAGAAACCCAGGGGAGACCGGATGCAATGGACGTCGAGTGGGTCTAGCATAATATTGTGAAAGTCCAGTCCATAGTGAATCTAACATACTAGTGAGAGTCCAGTCCGTTGTGGGGCCAGCAGGAGACCATCCCAAGCGGAGATGTCAGTCAACAACGGCTAGTCAGGGACGTTTCTTATTAAGCTGCATACATTTGACAAAGGTATACGGCCCGATCCCAGCTATAAGTGGTCTGCTTTAATCACATAATTACACAGTATTCCTGACATCTGTGTTGCTGAATCTTTTGCAATTTGTTTGATTAATAATGGAGACGTCAAAGAAGAAAGATGTAGGTGGGAAGCGGTGTACTACGGCCGCCTATAGCAACACAAACACAGCCGGTGTTTCCTTGTTTACATTCGGCTCTTACCGTAGACATGAACGGAGAGTATGTGTCGTTCCTCCTGCAACTGCGGACTCTCTTGCCTCCTCCCACCGGCCGCCACCGACCGTCGGATGCTTACCCCGTGGAGGGGAAAAAAAAAAAAAAAAAATCTCAGCACGACTGCCTTGCCTCGTCGAGAAACGTGGCTTCCCTCGGAGACACTTGCGGTCACCACACCCCTCCGACTTTCAGGTACGACTGTATAATCTCACTAAAACACTAGTAACACAATAAGCAGATAAGGGATTTTCCAGAATTAAATGTGTCTAATAACATCTGAATCGCTCCCACTGCCCTCGTCTTTTTTTTCTTCTTTCTTTCTAGTCCTTCACTGTCACTTTCTTCATCCACGAAACTTTCATCCTCGCTCAAATTAATGGGGAAATCTTCGCTTTCTCGGTCCGAATCTCTTTAGCTGCTGGTGGCCATGATTGTAAACAATGTGAGGATGTGAGGAGCTCCACAACCCGTGACGTCACGTGCACATCGTCTGCTACTTCCGGTACAGGCAAGGCTTTTTTATTAGCGACCAAAAGTTGCGAACTTTAACGTCGATGTTCAGCAAAAATATGGCAATATCGCGAAATGATGAAGTATGAAACATAGAATGGACCTGCTATCCCCGTTTGAATAAGAAAATCTCATTTCAGTGGGCCTTTAAAAACTCAAACCCTAACCACTTGGGCTTAATTGATGATTTATGGTTAACCCTAACAGCTCAGTTTCATGCACCGGTTCTAAAGAAATACCTTTTCAAGTACGTGACAAAGGGTGTACATTTTTTTATGTATGTTTACGGCCCAGAATGATGTATTTTGTTTTACCGTAATTTAGAACACGCCCGTTACTGTCAACAAAACTGGAACAGAGTCCAGTTGCAACAACGTTTAATGTCAGAAATGGTCCTACAAGAAGATTCACTCCGTACTTGCTGGTGGTAACCGTGGTGAACCACCATAGTAGCTACAGCGGCTCTAGGGTAGACTGACTGTTTTATGGATGCCACCCCTGCAGAAGGAGGCGTGACCCCTGGGGGGAAAAAAAAGTCTGGACACGCCACTGGCGAGAAACTTCAAGCCAGGTCCAAGTCGGTCCCCTTTGAAATTTGGCTCTGACTGACTGTTGCAGAAAAAATGCTGAAAAATGTTACCAAGAAATTTCAAGAGCAATCATTCTCAAAGAAACTTGCCCAACCTTTAAAAACACGTAAAAGTTGGCCCCATGGGAAATTTGGCAAAGACTGAGCAAAAACATCACTGCAAAATTGTATTTGTGTGAGAAATTTCGAGTCAGTCATCAACGGTTGGTCAAGCGCTCGTCTTATTAAACATTAAACATTAAAAATGTACAACCTTTTAAGATCCTTGTGCAGTGATGAAAATTTGAAGACAAATTCAAATCAGTCCCCTATGAAATTTGGTCGACTTGAGTGACGATTTAAAAAGAAGTCCCAGAAAAAGCTGTAAAATTTTGCTGCAAAGCAAACATTTGTGAGGAATTTCGGAATATCTTATTCTCAAACGCTCCTACTAACCTTCTAAAAACTCCCAAAAAATGTATCCGCTATGAAATTTGGTGCCGACTCAGTGAAAATTCCCTTCGGAAAATGACATATGTGTGAGAATTTTCAAGTCAGTCAACAATGGCTATTCAAGGGCTTGTCTTATTAAACCGAATAAGATTTACAACAGTTTGAGGTCCTTTTCAACAGTGATGAAAATTTCAAGACAAATTGAAATCAGTCCCCTGTGAAATTTGGTCGACTTGAGTGACGATTTAAAAAGAAGTTCCAGAAAAAGCTGCAAATTTTTGCTGCAAAGCAAACATTTTGTGAGGAATTTCGGAATGATTTCTTGTCAAACGCTCCTGCAATCCTTCTAAAAACACCAAAAATGTGTCCGCTATAAAATTGGGTGCCGACTTACAAATTACATATGTGTGAGAAATTTCAAGTCAGTCAATGGTTGGTGAAGCTCGTATCTTATTAAACCACATAAGATTTACATTTTGAGGTCTGTTTTTGCAAAGTGTAGTGATCAAAATTTCAAGAAAAATTCAAATCAGTCTCTCTATGAAATTTTGCTGACTTGAGTGACGATTTAAAAAGAAGTCAAAGAAAAATCTGCAAAATTTTCCCGCAAAGCCAAAAATTTGTGAGGAATTTCGGAATAATTTCTTGTCAACTGGCTCCTGCTAACCATTGAAAAACGACTCTATGAAATTTGGTGCCGACTCAATGAAAATTCCACAGGAAAATTGCATATGTGTGAGAAATTTCAAGTCAGTCAACAATGGCTATTCAAGGGCTTGTCTTATTTAAACCGCTTAATATTGACAACATTTCAAGGTCTTTTTTTCGCTAGCTGGAGCAATGCTTCTAACCAAGTCCAAGTCGGTCCCCTATGAAATTTGGTCGACTTGAGTGACGATTTAAAAAGAAGTCCCAGAAAAAGCTGCAAAATGTTGCTGCAAAGCAAACATTTTCTGAGGAATTTCGGAATAATTTCTTGTCAAACGCTCCTACTAACCTTCTAAAAACACCCCAAAAATTTGTCCGCTATGAAATTTGGTGCCGACTCAGTAAAAATTCCATGGGAAAATGACAAATGTGTGAGAAATTTCAAGTCAGTCAACGATGGCTATTCAAGGGCTTGTCTTATTAAACCGCAGAAGATTTACAACAGTTTGAGGTCCTTTTCCACAGTGATGAAAATTTCAAGACAAATTCAAATCAGTCCCCTATGAGATTTGGTCAACTTGAGTGACGATTTAAAAAGTCCCAGAAAAAGCTGCAAAATTTTGCTGCAAAGCAAACATTTGTGAGGAATTTCGGAATAACTTATTCTCAAACGCTCCTACTAACCTTCTAAAGACTCCCAAAAAATGTATCCGCTATGAAATTTGGTGCCGACTCAGTGAAAATTCCCTTCGGAAAATGACATATGTGTGAGAAATTTCAAGTCAGTCAACAATGGCTATTCAAGGGCTTGTCTTATTAAACCACATAAGATTTACAACATTTTGACGTCCTTTTTCGCAAAGTGAAGTGATGAAAATTTCAAGACAAATTCAAATAAGTCCCTTATGAAATTTGGTCGACTTGAGTGACGATTTAAAAACAAGTCCCAGAAAAAGCTGCAAATTTTTGCTGCAACGCCAAACATTTTTGAGAAATTTCGTAATAATTTTTTCTCAACCGCTCCTACTAATCTTTTAAAAACACCTAAAAAAAAAAAAAAATCTGTACGCTATGAAATTTGGTGCCGACTCAGTCAAAATTTCACTGGAAAATTACATATGTGTGAGAAATTTCAAGTCAGTCATCAATGGTGGGTGAAGCTTGTATCTTATTAAACCGCATACGATTTACAACATTTTTAGGTCCGTTTTCGCAAAGTGTAGTGATGAAAATTTCAAATAAAGATCCAATCAGTCCCCCATGAAATTTGGCTGACTTGAGCGACGATTTAAAAAGAAGTTAAAGAAAAAATCTGCAAAATTTTGCTGCAAGGCAAAACATTTGTGAGGAATTTCAGAATAATTTTTTTCTCAACCGCTCCTACTAATCTTTTAGAAACACCTAAAAAATAAAATCGGTCCGCTATGAAATTTGGTGCCAACTCAGTCAAGATTTCACTGAAAAATTTAATATGTGTAAGGAATTTCAAGTCAGTCATCAATGGTTGGTGAAGTTCGTATCTTATTAAACCGCATAAGATTTAAAACATTTTTAAGTCCGTTTTCGCAAAGTGTAGTGATGAAAATTTCAAGAAAAATTCCAATCAGTCCCCCATGAAATTTGGCTGACTTGAGTGACGATTTAAAAAGAAATCAAAGAAAAATCTGCAAAATTTTCCTGCAAAGCCAAAAATTTGTGAGAAATTTCAGAATAATTTCTTGTTAACTGGCTCCTGCTAACCATTGAAAAACGACGCTATGAAATTTGGTGCCGATTTAGTGAAAATTCCACAGGAAATTGACATGTGTGTGAGAAATTTCAAGTCAGTCAACAATGGCTATTCAAGGGCTTGTCTTATTTAAACTGCATAATATTGACAACCTTTCAAGGTCTTTTTTCGCTAGCTGGAGCAATGCTTCTAACCAAGTCCAAGTCGGTACCCTATGAAATCTGGTCGACTTGAGTGACGATTTAAAAATAAGTACTAGAAAAAGCTGCAAAATTTTGCTGCAAAGCTAAAAATTTGTGAAGAATTTCGTAATAATTTATTTTCAACCGCTCCTGCTAACCTTTTGAAAACACCTAAAAAAATGTGCCCGTTATGAAATTTGGTGCCAACAGAGTGAAAAATATACTGGAAAATGTTGTATGTGTGAGAAATTTCAAGTCAGTCAACAATGGCTATTCAAGGGCTTGTCTTATTAAACCGAATAAGATTTACAACAGTTTGAGGTCCTTTTCAACAGTGATGAAAATTTCAAGACAAATTGAAATCAGTCCCCTATGAAATTTGGTCGACTTGAGTGACGATTTAAAAAGAAGTCCCAGAAAAAGCTGCAAATTTTTGCTGCAAAGCAAACATTTGTGAGGAATTTCGGAATAACTTATTCTCAAACGCTCCTACTAACCTTCTAAAAACTCCCAAAAAATGTATCCGCTATGAAATTTGGTGCCGACTCAGTGAAAATTCCCTTCGGAAAATGACATATGTGTGAGAAATTTCAAGTCAGTCAACAATGGCTATTCAAGGGCTTGTCTTATTAAACCGAATAAGATTTACAACAGTTTGAGGTCCTTTTCAACAGTGATGAAAATTTCAAGACAAATTCAAATCAGTCCCCTGTGAAATTTGGTCGACTTGAGTGACGATTTAAAAAGAAGTTCCAGAAAAAGCTGCAAATTTTTGCTGCAAAGCAAACATTTTGTGAGGAATTTCGGAATAATTTCTTGTCAAACGCTCCTGCAATCCTTCTAAAAACACCAAAAATGTGTCCGCTATAAAATTTGGTGCCGACTCAGTGAAAATTCCCTGGAAAATTACATATGTGTGAGAAATTTCAAGTCAGTCAATGGTTGGTGAAGCTCGTATCTTATTAAACCACATAAGATTTACATTTTGAGGTCTGTTTTCGCAAAGTGTAGTGATCAAAATTTCAAGAAAAATTCAAATCAGTCTCTCTATGAAATTTGGCTGACTTGAGTGACGATTTAAAAAGAAGTCAAAGAAAAATCTGAAAAAATTTTCCCGCAAAGCCAAAAATTTGTGAGAAATTTCGGAATAATTTTTTGTCAACTGGCTCCTGCTAACCTTTTAAAAACGACTATGAAATTAGGTGCCGACTTAGATAAAAATTCCACAGGAAATTGACATGTGTGTGAGAAATTTCAAGTCAGTCAACAATGGCTATTCAAGGGCTTGTCTTATTTAAACCGCTTAATATTGACAACATTTCAAGGTCTTTTTTTCGCTAGCTGGAGCAATGCTTCTAACCAAGTCCAAGTCGGTCCCCTATGAAATTTGGTCGACTTGAGTGACGATTTAAAAAGAAGTCCCAGAAAAAGCTGCAAAATGTTGCTGCAAAGCAAACATTTTCTGAGGAATTTCGGAATAATTTCTTGTCAAACGCTCCTACTAACCTTCTAAAAACACCCAAAAAATGTGTCCGCTATGAAATTTGGTGCCGACTCAGTGAAAATTTCCTTCGGAAAATGACATATGTGTGAGAAATTTCAAGTCAGTCAACAATGGCTATTCAAGGGCTTGTCTTATTAAACCGCATAAGATTTACAACAGTTTGAGGTCCTTTTCAACAGTGATGAAAATTTCAAGACGAATTGAAATCAGTCCCCTATGAAATTTGGTCGACTTGAGTGACGATTTAAAAAGAAGTCCCAGAAAAAGCTGCAAATTTTTGCTGCAAAGCAAACATTTTGTGAGGAATTTCGGAATAATTTTTTCTCAACCGCTCCTACTAATCTTTTAAAAACACCTAAAAAAAAAAAAATCTGTACGCTATGAAATTTGGTGCCGACTCAGTCAAAATTTCACTGGAAAATTACATATGTGTGAGAAATTTCAAGTCAGTCATCAATGGTGGGTGAAGCTCGTATCTTATTAAACCACATACGATTTACAACATTTTTAGGTCCGTTTTCGCAAAGTGTAGTGATGAAAATTTCAAATAAAGATCCAATCAGTCCCCCATGAAATTTGGCTGACTTGAGCGACGATTTAAAAAGAAGTTAAAGAAAAAATCAGCAAAATTTTGCTGCAAGGCAAAACATTTGTGAGGAATTTCGGAATAATTTTTTTCTCAACCGCTCCTACTAATGTTTTAAAAACACATAAAAAAAATAATTGGTCCGCTATGAAATTTGGTGCCAACTCAGTCAAAATTTCACTGAAAAATTAGATATGTGTAAAGAATTTCAAGTCAGTCATCAATGGTTGGTGAAGCTTGTACCTTATTAAACCACATAAGATTTAAAACATTTTTAAGTCCGTTTTCGCAAAGTGTAGTTATGACAATTTCAAGAAAAATTCCAATCAGTCCCCCATGAAATTTGGCTGACTTGAGTGACGATTTAAAAAGAAGTCAAAGAAAAATCTGCAAAATTTTCCTGCAAAGCCAAAAATTTGTGAGAAATTTCGGAATAATTTCTTGTTAACTGGCTCCTGCTAACCATTGAAAAACGACTCTATGAAATTTGGTGCCGATTTAGTGAAAATCCACAGGAAAATGACATATGTGTGAGAAATTTCAAGTCAGTCAACAATGGCTATTCAAGGGCTTGTCTTATTAAACCGCTTAATATTGACAACATTTCAAGGTCTTTTTTTCGCTAGCTGGAGCAATGCTTCTAACCAAGTCCAAGTCGGTCCCCTATGAAATTTAGTCGACTTGAGTGACGATTTAAAAAGAAGTCCCAGAAAAAGCTGCAAAATGTTGCTGCAAAGCAAACATTTTGTGAGGAATTTCGGAATAATTTCTTCTCAAACGCTCCAGCTAACCTTCTAAAAACACCAAAAATATGTCCGCTATAAAATTTGGTGCCGACTCAGTGAAAATTTCCTTCGGAAAATGACATATGTGTGAGAAATTTCAAGTCAGTCAACAATGGCTATTCAAGGGCTGGTCTTATTAAACCACATAAGATTTACAACATTTTGACGTCCTTTTTCGCAAAGTGCAGTGATGAAAATTTCAAGACAAACTAAAATAAGTCCCTTATGAAATTTGGTTGACTTGAGTGACTATTTAAAAACAAGTCCCAGAAAAA
Organism: Nerophis ophidion; assembly: GCF_033978795.1. Taxonomy (NCBI): domain Eukaryota; kingdom Metazoa; phylum Chordata; class Actinopteri; order Syngnathiformes; family Syngnathidae; genus Nerophis; species Nerophis ophidion. The sequence goes on from NC_084618.1 coordinate 74,055,246, forward strand.
GCTGCAAATTTTTGCTGCAACGCAAAACATTTTTGAGAAATTTCGTAATAATTTTTTCTCAACCGCTCCTACTAATCTTTTAAAAACACCTAAAATAAAAATCGGTCCGCTATGAAATTTGGTGCCGACTCAGTCAAAATTGCACTGGAAAATTACATATGTGTGAGAAATTTCAAGTCAGTCATCAATCATTTGGTGAAACTCGTATCTTATTAAACTGCATAAGATTGACAACATTTTGCGGTCCGTTTTCGCAAAGTGTAGTGATGAAAATTTCAAGTAAAGATCCAATCAGTCCCCCATGAAATTTGGCTGACTTGAGCGACGATTTAAAAAGAAGTTAAAGAAAAAATCAGCAAAATTTTGCTGCAAGGCAAAACATTTGTGAGGAATTTCAGAATAATTTTTTTTCTCAACCGCTCCTACTAATCTTTTAAAAACACCTAAAAAAAAAAAACCGGTCCACTATGAAATTTGGTGCCAACTCAGTCAAAATTTCACTGAAAAATTTGATATGTGTAAGGAATTTCAAGTCAGTCATCAATGGTTGGTGAAGCTCCTATCTTATTAAACCACATAAGATTTACAAAATTTTGAGGTCTGTTTTCGCAAAGTGTAGTGATGAAAATTGCAAGAAAAATTCAAATCAGTCTCTTTATGAAATTTGGCTGACTTGAGTGACGATTTAAAAAGAAGTCAAAGAAAAATCTGCAAAATTTTCCTGCAAAGCCAAAAATATGTGAGGAATTTCAGAATAATTTCTTGTTAACTGGCTCCTGCTAACCATTGAACTATGAAATTTGGTGCCGATTTAGTGAAAATCCACAGGAAAATTACATATGTGTGAGAAATTTCAAGTCAGTCAACAATGGCTATTCAAGGTCTTGTCTTATTAAACCGCAGAAGATTTACAACAGTTTGAGGTCCTTTTCCACAGTGATGAAAATTTCAAGACAAATTGAAATCAGTCCCCTATGAAATTTGGTCGACTTGAGTGACGATTTAAAAAGAAGTCCCAGAAAAAGCTGCAAATTTTTGCTGCAAAGCAAACATTTGTGAGGAATTTCGGAATAACTTATTCTCAAACGCTCCTACTAACCTTCTAAAAACTCCCAAAAAATGTATCCGCTATGAAATTTGGTGCCCACTCAGTGAAAATTCCCTTCGGAAAATGACATATGTGTGAGAAATTTCAAGTCAGTCAACAATGGCTATTCAAGGGCTTGTCTTATTAAACCGAATAAGATTTACAACAGTTTGAGGTCCTTTTCAACAGTGATGAAAATTTCAAGACAAATTGAAATCAGTCCCCTATGAAATTTGGTCGACTTGAGTGACGATTTAAAAAGAAGTCCCAGAAAAAGCTGCAAATTTTTGCTGCAAAGCAAACATTTTGTGAGGAATTTCGGAATAATTTCTTGTCAAACGCTCCTGCAATCCTTCTAAAAACACCAAAAATGTGTCCACTATAAAATTGGGTGCCGACTCAGTGAAAATTCCCTGGAAAATTACATATGTGTGAGAAATTTCAAGTCAGTCAACAATGGCTATTCAAGGGCTTGTCTTATTAAACCACATAAGATTTACAACATTTTGACGTCCTTTTTCGCAAAGTGCAGTGATGAAAATTTCAAGACAAATTCAAATAAGTCCCTTATGAAATTTGGTCGACTTGAGTGACTATTTAAAAACAAGTCCCAGAAAAAGCTGCAAATTTTCGCTGCAACGCAAAACATTTTTGAGAAATTTCGTAATAATTTTTTCTCAACCGCTCCTACTAATCTTTTAAAAACACCTAAAAAAAAAAAAAATCTGTACGCTATGAAATTTGGTGCCGACTCAGTCAAAATTTCACTGGAAAATTACATATGTGTGAGAAATTTCAAGTCAGTCATCAATCATTTGGTGAAACTCGTATCTTATTAAACTGCATAAGATTGACAACATTTTGCGGTCCGTTTTCGCAAAGTGTAGTGATGAAAATTTCAAATAAAGATCCAATCAGTCCCCCATGAAATTTGGCTGACTTGAGCGACGATTTAAAAAGAAGTTAAAGAAAAAATCAACAAAATTTTGCTGCAAGGCAAAACATTTGTGAGGAATTTCAGAATAATTTTTTTCTCAACCGCTCCTACTAATCTTTTAAAAACACCTAAAAAAAAAAATCGGTCCGCTATGAAATTTGGTGCCAACTCAGTCAAAATTTCACTGAAAAATTTGATATGTGTAAGGAATTTCAAGTCAGTCATCAATGGTGGGTGAAGCTCGTATCTTATTAAACCGCATAAGATTTAAAACATTTTTAAGTCCGTTTTCGCAAAGTGTAGTTATGAAAATTTCAAGAAAAATTCCAATCAGTCCCCCATGAAATTTGGCTGATTTGAGTGACGATTTAAAAAGAAGTCAAAGAAAAATCTGCAAAATTTTCCTGCAAAGCCAAAAATATGTGAGGAATTTCAGAATAATTTCTTGTTAACTGGCTCCTGCTAACCATTGAACTATGAAATTTGGTGCCGATTTAGTGAAAATCCACAGGAAAATGACATATGTGTGAGAAATTTCAAGTCAGTCAACAATGGCTATTCAAGGGTTTGTCTTTTTAAACCGCTTAATATTGACAACATTTCAAGGTCTTTTTTTCGCTAGCTGGAGCAATGCTTCTAACCAAGTCCAAGTCGGTCCCCTATGAAATTTGGTCGACTTGAGTGACGATTTAAAAATAAGTCCCAGAAAAAGCTACAAAATGTTGCTGCAAAGCAAACGTTTTCTGAGGAATTTTTGAATAATTTCTTGTCAAACGCTCCTACTAACCTTCTAAAAACACCCCAAAAATGTGTCCGCTATGAAATTTGGTGCCGACTCAGTAAAAATTCCATCGGAAAATGACAAATGTGTGAGAAATTTCAAGTCAGTCAACAATGGCTATTCAAGGGCTTGTCTTATTAAACCGCAAAAGATTTACAACAGTTTGAGGTCCTTTTCCACAGTGATGAAAATTTCAAGACAAATTCAAATCAGTCCCCTATGAGATTTGGTCGACTTGAGTGACGATTTAAAAAGTCCCAGAAAAAGCTGCAAAATTTTGCTGCAAAGCAAACATTTGTGAGTAATTTCGGAATAACTTATTCTCAAACGCTCCTACTAACCTTCTAAAAACTCCCAAAAAATGTATCCGCTATGAAATTTGGTGCCGACTCAGTGAAAATTCCCTTCGGAAAATGACATATGTGTGAGAAATTTCAAGTCAGTCAACAATGGCTATTCAAGGGCTTGTCTTATTAAACCGAATAAGATTTACAACAGTTTGAGGTCCTTTTCAACAGTGATGAAAATTTCAAGACAAATTGAAATCAGTCCCCTATGAAATTTGGTCGACTTGAGTGACGATTTAAAAAGAAGTCCCAGAAAAAGCTGCAAATTTTTGCTGCAAAGCAAACATTTTGTGAGGAATTTCGGAATAATTTCTTGTCAAACGCTCCTGCAATCCTTCTAAAAACACCAAAAATGTGTCCGCTATAAAATTTGGTGCCGACTCAGTGAAAATTCCTTGGAAAATTACATATGTGTGAGAAATTTCAAGTCAGTCAATGGTTGGTGAAGCTCGTATCTTATTAAACCACATAAGATTTACATTTTGAGGTCTGTTTTCGCAAAGTGTAGTGATCAAAATTTCAAGAAAAATTCAAATCAGTCTCTCTATGAAATTTGGCTGACTTGAGTGACGATTTAAAAAGAAGTCAAAGAAAAATCTGCAAAATTTTCCCGCAAAGCCAAAAATTTGTGAGAAATTTCGGAATAATTTTTTGTTAACTGGCTCCTGCTAACCATTGAAAAACGACTCTATGAAATTTGGTGCTGATTTAGTGAAAATCCACAGGAAAATGACATATGTGTGAGAAATTTCAAGTCAGTCAACAATGGCTATTCAAGGGCTTGTCTTATTAAACCGCAGAAGATTTACAACAGTTTGAGGTCCTTTTCGACAGTGATGAAAATTTGAAGACAAATTCAAATCAGTCCCCTATGAGATTTGGTCGACTTGAGTGACGATTTAAAAAGAAGTCCCAGAAAAAGCTGCAAAATTTTGCTGCAAAGCAAACATTTGTGAGGAATTTCGGAATAACTTATTCTCAAACGCTCCTACTAACCTTCTAAAAACTCCCCAAAAATGTATCCGCTATGAAATTTGGTGCCGACTCAGTAAAAATTCCATCGGAAAATGACAAATGTGTGAGAAATTTCAAGTCAGTCAACAATGGCTATTAAAGGGCTTGTCTTATTAAACCGCAGAAGATTTACAACAGTTTGAGGTCCTTTTCCACAGTGATGAAAATTTCAAGACAAATTCAAATCAGTCCCCTATGAGATTTGGTCGACTTGAGTGACGATTTAAAAAGTCCCAGAAAAAGCTGTAAATTTTTGCTGCAAAGCAAACATTTGTGAGGAATTTCGGAATAACTTATTCTCAAACGCTCCTACTAACCTTCTAAAAACTCCCAAAAAATGTGTCCGCTATGAAATTTGGTGCCGACTCAGTGAAAATTCCCTTCGGAAAATGACATATGTGTGAGAAATTTCAAGTCAGTCAACAATGGTTAGTCAAGCGCTCGTCTTATTAAACATTAAACATTAAAGATTTACAACATTTTGAGGTCCTTGTGCAGTGATGAAAATTTGAAGACAAATTCAAATCAGTCCCCTATGAAATTTAGTCGACTTGAGTGACGATTTAAAAAGAAGTCCCAGAAAAAGCTGCAAAATGTTGCTGCAAAGCAAACATTTTGTGAGGATTTTCGGAATAATTTCTTCTCAAACGCTCCAGCTAACCTTCTAAAAACACCAAAAATGTGTCCGCTATAAAATTTGGTGCCGACTCAGTGAAAATTTCCTTCGGAAAATGACATATGTGTGAGAAATTTCAAGTCAGTCAACAATGGCTATTCAAGGGCTTGTCTTATTAAACCGCATAAGATTTAAAATATTTTGACGTCCTTTTTCGCAAAGTGCAGTGATGAAAATTTCAAGACAAATTCAAATAAGTCCCTTATGAAATTTGGTCGACTTGAGTGACTATTTAAAAACAAGTCCCAGAAAAAGCTGCAAATTTTTGCTGCAACGCAAATCATTTTTGAGAAATTTCGTAATAATTTTTTCTCAACCGCTTCTACTAATCTTTTAAAAACACCTAAAAAAAAAAAAAAATCTGTACGCTATGAAATTTGGTGCCGACTCAGTCAAAATTTCACTGGAAAATTACATATGTGTGAGAAATTTCAAGTCAGTCATCAATGGTGGGTGAAGCTCGTATCTTATTAAACCACATACGATTTACAACATTTTTAGGTCCGTTTTCGCAAAGTGTAGTGATGAAAATTTCAAGTAAAGATCCAATCAGTCCCCCATGAAATTTGGCTGACTTGAGCGACGATTTAAAAAGAAGTTAAAGAAAAAATCAGCAAAATTTTGCTGCAAGGCAAAACATTTGTGAGGAATTTCGGAATAATTTTTTTCTCAACCGCTCCTACTAATCTTTTAAAAACACCTAAAAAAAAAAATCGGTCCGCTATGAAATTTGGTGCCAACTCAGTCAAAATTTCACTGAAAAATTTGATATGTGTAAGGAATTTCAAGTCAGTCATCAATGGTTGGTGAAGCTCGTATCTTATTAAACCACATAAGATTTACAAAATTTTGAGTTCTGTTTTCGCAAAGTGTAGTGATGAAAATTGCAAGAAAAATTCAAATCAGTCCCTCTATGAAATTTGGCTGACTTGAGTGACGATTTAAAAAGAAGTCAAAGAAAAATCTGCAAAATTTTCCTGCAAAGCCAAAAATTTGTGAGGAATTTCGGAATAATTTCTTGTTAACTGGCTCCTGCTAACCATTGAACTATGAAATTTGGTGCCGATTTAGTGAAAATCCACAGGAAAATGACATATGTGTGAGAAATTTCAAGTCAGTCAACAATGGCTATTCAAGGGCTTGTCTTTTTTAAACCGCTTAATATTGACAACATTTCAAGGTCTTTTTTTCGCTAGCTGGAGCAATGCTTCTAACCAAGTCCAAGTCGGTCCCCTATGAAATTTGGTCGACTTGAGTGACGATTTAAAAAGAAGTCCCAGAAAAAGCTGCAAAATGTTGCTGCAAAGCAAACATTTTCTGAGGAATTTCGGAATAATTTCTTGTCAAACGCTCCAGCTAACCTTCTAAAAACACCCAAAAAATGTGTCCGCTATGAAATTTGGTGCCGACTCAGTGAAAATTCCATCGGAAAATGACAAATGTGTGAGAAATTTCAAGTCAGTCAACAATGGCTATTCAAGGGCTTGTCTTATTAAACCGCAGAAGATTTACAACAGTTTGAGGTCCTTTTCAACAGTGATGAAAATTTCAAGACAAATTGAAATCAGTCCCCTATGAAATTTGGTCGACTTGAGTGACGATTTAAAAAGAAGTCCCAGAAAAAGCTGCAAATTTTTGCTGCAAAGCAAACATTTTGTGAGGAATTTCGGAATAATTTCTTGTCAAACGCTCCAGCTAACCTTCTAAAAACACCAAAAATGTGTCCGCTATGAAATTTGGTGCCGACTCAGTAAAAATTCCATCGGAAAATGACAAATGTGTGAGAAATTTCAAGTCAGTCAACAATGGCTATTCAAGGGCTTGTCTTATTAAACCGCAGAAGATTTACAACAGTTTGAGGTCCTTTTCCACAGTGATGAAAATTTCAAGACAAATTCAAATCAGTCCCCTATGAGATTTGGTCGACTTGAGTGACGATTTAAAAAGTCCCAGAAAAAGCTGCAAAATTTTGCTGCAAAGCAAACATTTGTGAGTAATTTCAGAATAACTTATTCTCAAACGCTCCTACTAACCTTCTAAAAACTCCCAAAAAATGTATCCGCTATGAAATTTGGTGCCGACTCAGTGAAAATTCCCTTCGGAAAATGACATATGTGTGAGAAATTTCAAGTCAGTCAACAATGGCTATTCAAGGGCTTGTCTTATTAAACATTAAACATTAAAGATTTACAACATTTTGAGGTCCTTGTGCAGTGATGAAAATTTGAAGACAAATTCAAATCAGTCCCCTATGAAATTTAGTCGACTTGAGTGACGATTTAAAAAGAAGTCCCAGAAAAAGCTGCAAAATGTTGCTGCAAAGCAAACATTTTCTGAGGAATTTCGGAATAATTTCTTGTCAAACGCTCCAGCTAACCTTCTAAAAACACCAAAAATGTGTCCGCTATAAAATTTGGTGCCGACTCAGTGAAAATTTCCTTCGGAAAATGACATGTGTGTGAGAAATTTCAAGTCAGTCAACAATGGCTATTCAAGGGCTTGTCTTATTAAACCACATAAGATTTACAACATTTTGACGTCCTTTTTCGCAAAGTGCAGTGATGAAAATTTCAAGACAAACTAAAATAAGTCCCTTATGAAATTTGGTTGACTTGAGTGACTATTTAAAAACAAGTCCCAGAAAAAGCTGCAAATTTTTGCTGCAACGCAAAACATTTTTGAGAAATTTCGTAATAATTTTTTCTCAACCGCTCCTACTAATCTTTTAAAAACACCTAAAAAAAAAATAAATCTGTACGCTATGAAATTTGGTGCCGACTCAGTCAAAATTTCACTGGAAAATTACATATGTGTGAGAAATTTCAAGTCAGTCATCAATGGTGGGTGAAGCTCGTATCTTATTAAACCACATACGATTTACAACATTTTTAGGTCCGTTTTCGCAAAGTGTAGTGATGAAAATTTCAAATAAAGATCCAATCAGTCCCCCATGAAATTTGGCTGACTTGAGTGACGATTTGAAAAGAAGTCAAAGAAAAAATCTGCAAAATTTTGCTGCAAGGCAAAAACATTTGTGAGGAATTTCAGAATAATTTTTTTCTCAACCGCTCCTACTAATCTTTTAAAAACACCTAAAAAAAAAAATCGGTCCGCTATGAAATTTGGTGCCAACTCAGTCAAGATTTCACTGAAAAATTTAATATGTGTAAGGAATTTCAAGTCAGTCATCAATGGTTGGTGAAGTTCGTATCTTATTAAACCGCATAAGATTTAAAACATTTTTAAGTCCGTTTTCGCAAAGTGTAGTGATGAAAATTTCAAGAAAAATTCCAATCAGTCCCCCATGAAATTTGGCTGACTTGAGTGACGATTTAAAAAGAAATCAAAGAAAAATCTGCAAAATTTTCCTGCAAAGCCAAAAATTTGTGAGAAATTTCAGAATAATTTCTTGTTAACTGGCTCCTGCTAACCATTGAAAAACGACGCTATGAAATTAGGTGCCGACTTAGATAAAAATTCCACAGGAAATTGACATGTGTGTGAGAAATTTCAAGTCAGTCAACAATGGCTATTCAAGGGCTTGTCTTATTTAAACTGCATAATATTGACAACCTTTCAAGGTCTTTTTTCGCTAGCTGGAGCAATGCTTCTAACCAAGTCCAAGTCGGTCCCCTATGAAATCTGGTCGACTTGAGTGACGATTTAAAAATAAGTACTAGAAAAAGCTGCAAAATTTTGCTGCAAAGCTAAAAATTTGTGAAGAATTTCGTAATAATTTATTTTCAACCGCTCCTGCTAACCTTTTGAAAACACCTAAAAAAATGTGCCCGTTATGAAATTTGGTGCCAACAGAGTGAAAAATATACTGGAAAATGTTGTATGTGTGAGAAATTTCAAGTCAGTCAACAATGGCTATTCAAGGGCTTGTCTTCTTATTTTTCTGCAAGCTGCAGCAATGCAAAAAACTTCTAACCAAGTGATTAGAAGTGATGAGTCCAAAATTTGGTTGTAAATCAAAAAGTATGTGACAAATTTCAAAATAATTCCTTCTCAACCACGTATGCTGACCTTTGTAAAACACGTACATTTGTAAACACATAAGTTGATTATGAGTGAATATTCGACTGCAAAATGCCTGAGAAATTTTAATGTTACTCAACATTTGTTTGATGAAACTCTGTTTTTTTCCCCTTAAACTAGATTGAGACATTTGAAGTCATTAAAGCTTTTTAGTGACCTCTTTTCTGGTGAGACGTTTGAGTGCGCCTTATTTACACTTCAATACGCTGGGATCTTTCAGCACTCTGTGATCCTCCGCCGTCATTGTTGGACGATGAATCGGCGCTTTTGGCGGCTCCCTCATCTGTCCGTTTGACGCCATTTTAAAGTGAATGACCTGAAAATAAACCGCCCAAAATCCTGTCTGTCAGGTTCAGTCGTCCACAGGTGTGAGTGTTGGAGCTCTGTGATTGGCTACTGACCAGTCATGAGGGTACTTCCAAAGTCGGTTGGGATAGGCTCCAGCTGACCGAATGAGCGACCCTAACGAGGGCACAGGTTATAAAAAACGGACAGAGAGAGGGAATGGCGTCTACGTCTTACACACTAAAGAATGTTGGGTTAAAAAAATAACCCAATTTTAACCCAACTGCTGGTTCAGAAAAGGACAGACCCCTTTTTTGAGTTACTTTAACTCAACCTTTTGGGTTAATTTTTTCAACCTAACTTTTGCGTTGAATTATTTAACCCAAAAGTTGAGTTATGATAACTTAATGTCGGGTTATTCCCAACCAAACTATTGAGTTGAATCATTTGACCCACAAGTTGAGTTATGATAACTTAAAGGCCTACTGAAATGAGATTTTATTATTTAAACAGGGATAGCAGGTCCATTCTATGTGTCATACTTGATCATTTCGCGATATTGCCATATTTTTGCTGAAAGGATTTAGTAGAGAACATCGATGATAAAGTTTGCAACTTTTCGCTAATAGAAAGGCCTTGCCTGTACCGGAAGTCGCAGACGATGACGTCACCCGTTGAGGGCTCCTCACATCCTCACATTGTTTTTAATGGGAGCCTCCAACAAAAAGAGCTATTCGGACCGAGAAAACGACAATTTTCCCATTAATTTGAGCGAAGATGAAAGATTTGGGTTTGAGGATATTGATAGCGACGAACTAGAAAAAAAAAAATAAAGAAAGAAAAAAAAAGATTCAGATGTTTTTAGACACATTTACTAGGATAATTCTGGGAAATCCCTTATCTTTCTATTGTGTTGCTAGTGTTTTAGTGAGTTTAATAGTCGGAGGGGTTTGTCCACGGGTGTGTTGACGCGCAGTGTCTGAGGGAAGTCGACGGCAGCTGTATGGACGGCACAAGCTCAGCTGATCTCCGGTAAGTGGCGACTTTTTACCATAATTTTCTCACCGAAAACTGCTGGTTGACATTTGGTCGGGATCCATGTTTGCTTGACCGCTCAGATCCATAGTAAAGCTTCACCTCCGTGAATTTTAAACAAGGAATCACCGTGTGTTTGTGTGGCTAAAGGTTAAAACTTCCCAACTCCATCTTTCTTCTTTGACTTCTCCATTATTAATTGAAGAAATTGCAAAAGATTCAGCAACACAGATGTCCAAAATACTGTGTAATTATGGGGTTAAAGCTGACAACTTTTAGCTGTGTGTGTGCGCAACGCTAATATTTCTTAACAGTCCGTGACGTCACGTGTACACGTTATCATTCCGCGACGTTTTCAACAAAAAAACTCCCGGAAAATTTAAAATTGCAATTTAGTAAACTAAAAAGGCCGTATTGTCATGTGTTGCAATGTTAATATTTCATCATTGATATATAAACTATCAGACTGCGTGGTCGGTAGTAGTGGGTTTCAGTAGGCCTTTAATGTTGGGTTTTTCTAAACCAAACTGTTGGGTTGAATTATTTAACCCAAAAGTTGAGTTATGATAACTTAATGTTGGGTTATTCCCAACAAAACAATTGGGTTGAATTATTTGACCCAAAAGTTGAGTTATGATAACTTAATGTTGGGTTATTCTAACCAAACTAGTGGGTTAAATTATTTAACCCAAAAGTTAAGATATGCTAACTCAATGTTGGTATTGAGATTAATCCATGATAAAATTCCCTGAAAGAAAAAAGTTACTTTATAATTGAAAAAAATCGTTTAACCCAAAAATGGTTCATAGATTTGAAAACCGAGTTAAAATAATATCGTTATACTCCCAAGATGGATTACTATTCATAAAAATAACTCCAAATTTTAACCCAACAATAGCAACTCATAAATTGGGTTGTCGAAATAACCCAGTATTATTTAGCGTGTATTTGGATGTCCGCTAACTTTTTGCAACTCAACGCCAAAAAAACGGAAATGCTGATTATCGGTCCTGCTAGACACCGAACTCTATTTAATAATACAACTTTAACATTTGACAACCAAACAATTAAACATGGCGACTCGGTAAAGAATCTGGGTATTATCTTTGACCCAACTCTCTCCTTTGAGGCACACATTAAAAGCGTTACTAAAACGGCCTTCTTTCATCTCCGTAATATCGCTAAAATTCGCTCCATTCTGTCCACTAAAGACGCTGAGATCATTATCCATGCGTTTGTTACGTCTCGCCTCGACTACTGTAACGTATTATTTTCGGGTCTCCCCATGTCTAGCATTAAAAGATTACAGTTGGTACAAAATGCGGCTGCTAGACTTTTGACAAGAACAAGAAAGTTTGATCACATTACGCCTGTACTGGCTCACCTGCACTGGCTTCCTGTGCACTTAAGATGTGACTTTAAGGTTTTACTACTTACGTATAAAATACTACACGGTCTAGCTCCATCATATCTTGCCGATTGTATTGTACCATATGTCCCGGCAAGAAATCTGCGTTCAAAGGACTCCGGCTTGTTAGTGATTCCCAAAGCCCAAAAAAAGTCTGCGGGCTATAGAGCGTTTTCCGTTCGGGCTCCAGTACTCTGGAATGCCCTCCTGGTAACAGTTCGAGATGCCACCTCAGTAGAAGCATTTAAGTCTCACCTTAAAACTCATTTGTATACTCTAGCCTTTAAATAGACTCCTTTTTTAGACCAGTTGATCTGCCGTTTCTTTTCTTTTTCTTCTATGTCCCACTCTCCCCTGTGGAGGGGGTCCGGTCCGATCCGATCCGGTGGCCATGTACTGCTCGCCTGTGTATCGGCTGGGGACATCTCTGCGCTGCTGATCCGCCTCCGCTTGGGATGGTTTCCTGCTGGCTCCGCTGTGAACGGGACTCTCGCTGCTGTGTTGGATCCGCTTTGGACTGGACTCTCGCGACTGTGTTGGATCCATTATGGATTGAACTTTCACAGTATCATGTTAGACCCGCTCGACATCCATTGCTTTCCTCCTCTCCAAGGTTCTCATAGTCATCATTGTCACCGATGTCCCACTGGGTGTGAGTTTTCCTTGCCCTTATGTGGGCCAACCGAGGATGTCGTGGTGGTTTGTGCAGCCCTTTGAGACACTAGTGATTTAGGGGATATATAAGTAAACATTGATTGATTGATTGATTGATTTACACTTCAATGCGAGAGGATCTGGAAGCGCTCTGTGATCCTCCGCCATCATGAACGCTCGCATTTTGTGCCTCCCTCATCAGCCCGTTTGACGCCATTTTAAGGCTCTGCGCGCCGATGACGGCAAAAAAGGCGCCTCGAATCCCCCTCTGACGCGCCATCGCGACGCCTCGTTAGCGAATCGGGGGAAAAAAACAAAAACGCTAAGCAGCTCCCGTTACTCTCGTTGGAAAAACGAGCGCCCTCGTTCGTCTTCGTGCTCGTTAGCCACCGTCCAAATTCATCAGAGATCACATCACAGTAATATTTGATCAATATTAATAAGGATAGGCAAACTCCTCCAGTAATTACCGCGGTGGCGAGGCTTTGATTCGGACCATTACTAGCGCCTTTGGATTAAAAAAAAAAAAGAAAAAAGAAAGAAAAAGCGCACCCCCGTCTCCGGCTCTTTTATTTCACATAACATTAAATCCCGACATGCATCTTCTAAAAGCTCTAATAAGACAAAGATTAGATTTGCATCCCCATACAAGTGTCTTTTTCAATTGATTAGCAAGCGGCCATTGATGTGCCAGAAATGGATGTTTTCCTCTGTTCTTAAGGGCGCCTAATAGAAGGGGCGGCCGTCGAGGAGGGGACTTTGCCACTTTGATCTTCAATCAGTGCAAAAATCCCACTTCTTCTTTGTCCGACTATAATAGGTAAATAACAGTGACGACCCCGCAGGCGAGAGACGTGGCGGTCGGACTAAGAGGCGACTGCAAGGGAAGGGGCGGCCTCCGATCTGGCTTCCTAACCCGGAGAGTCTAAGGCGTTGTCCGATTGTCAACGACAACCTGAGATGTTTTTTTGTTTATTTTGGGACGGGTGATATTACGCAGTGTCTGTGTGGCACACATTCCACCATGACACACACACACACAGCAGGCTTCTAATTGGGCCTGTGGAGAAACAACAGGTGGATGTGAGAGAGGCAATAAATCATCCAGCCAACAGGCCCTGGTGGACACAAGGGGAAGTGCAGGCCAAACAACCAATGCAAATCTGACTGTTGCTCAAAAAAGTGAGAAATACGTACTTGTATCTATTCCTGAGAATATATACACATATATATATATATATATATATATATATATATATATATATATATATATATATATATATATATATATATATATATACACGGTGGAAGAGGGGTTAGTGTGTCTGCCTCACAATACGAAGGTCCTGAGTAGTCCTGGGTTCAATCCCGGAGTGTGGAGTTTGCATGTTCTCCCCGTGAATGCGTGGGTTCCCTCCGGGTACTCCGGCTTCCTCCCACTTCCAAAGACATGCACCTGGGGATAGGTTGATTGGCAACACTAAATTGGCCCTAGTGTGTGAATGTGAGTGTGAATGTTGTCTGTCTATCTGTGTTGGCCCTGTGATGAGGCGGCGACTTGTCCAGGGTGTACAACGCCTTCCGCCCGATTGTAGCTGAGATAGGCACCAGCGCCCCCCGCGACCCCGAAAGGGAATAAGCGGTAGAAAATGGATGGATGGATGGATATATATATATATATATATATATATATATATATATATATATATATATATATATATATATATATATATATACGGCCCTGTGATGAGGTGGCGACTTGTCCAAGGTGTACGCTGCCTTCCGCCCGAAACGCAGCTGAGATAGGCACCAGCGACCCCGAAAGGGACACGCGGTAGGAAATGGATGGATGGGTATATACATACATATGTGTGTGTTATTCTATCATATGCATGTTCGAAAAACTGAAATGTGCGTGTGTGTGTGTGTGTGTGTGCGCGCGTGTGTGTGTGTGTGTGTGTGTTTGTATGTGTGTGATACAATATGTACAGGGGTATCCAAAAAGTTGTAATCTTTTTCAAAAGCAAGTTACATGTTAAAATGGTGCTTTTGAATAAACAAATAAAATGGGTTTATATATATATATATACATATATATAGATATATACAGTATCTTCTTCCAGCTGTTATTCCATCATCCGTCAGATACGCCGTCAGTAGCCTTTTTATATTTTTATGGATAAATGACCCAAGGTTAGATATTAAATGTAACATTATTGGTAACATTTGCTGTGGTCTGGAACAACATGACACACAAACAACTATCTGAAATGCAGCCAATGCTACGTACAGATAATGTGTCATGAGACATGCGAAACAAAATTATATACAAGGAGGATAAAGTAAAGGATATTAAATGAGCTCAAATATAGCTACAAATCAATCAATCAATCAATCAATGTTTACTTATATAGCCCTAAATCACTAGTGTCTCAAAGGGCTGCACAAACCACTACGACATCCTCGGTAGGCCCACATAAGGGCAAGGAAAACTCACACCCAGTTGACGTTGGTGACAATGATGACTATGAGAACTTTGGAGAGGACGAAAGCAATGGATGTCGAGCGGGTCTAACATGATACTGTGAAAGTTCAATCCATAATGGATCCAACACAGTCGCGAGAGTCCAGTCCAAAGCGGATCCAACACAGCAGCGAGAGTCCTGTTCACAGCGGAGCCAGCAGGAAACCATCCCAAGCGGAGGCGGATCAGCAGCGCAGAGATGTCCCCAGCCGATACACAGGCGAGCAGTACATGGCCACCGGATCGGACCGGACCCCCTCCACAAGGGAGAGTGGGACATAGAAAAAGAAAAGAAACGGCAGATCAACTGGTCTAAAAAGGGAGTCTATTTAAAGGCTAGAGTATACAAATGAGTTTTAAGGTGAGACTTAAATGCTTCTACTGAGGTGGCATCTCGAACTGTTACCGGGAGGGCATTCCAGAGTACTGGAGCCCGAACGGAAAACGCTTTATAGCCCGCAGACTTTTTTTGGGCTTTGGGAATCACTAACAAGCCGGAGTCCTTTGAACGCAGATTTCTTGCCGGGACATATGGTACAATACAATCGGCAAGATAGGATGGAGCTAGACCGTGTAGTATTTTATACGTAAGTAGTAAAACCTTAAAGTCACATCTTATGAGGCATAATGATGCAATATGTACACACAGCTTGCCTAAATAGCATGTTAGCATTGATTAGCTAGCAGTCATGCACTCACTGACCAAATATGCCTGATTAGCACTCCAACAAGTCAATAACATCGACAAAGTGCACCATTTTTGGTGGACAAAATGAGGCAAAGAAGGAGTGGAATATCTTACATGTAAACAAAGTGTTGCATCACAGTCCACACTATGGTGAGTTCAAGAACCCGCCGAAATCTGTAGGACAAAACGATGTTCACCAAATACTCTCGTCAATGGAGCATACACACAAACATATTAAACAGTGGGCTTTCTAACAATTGGGAAGCAAAAAACATACTAAAATAATACAATTATTTCCCCCCCCCATCTTTTTTTCTTTTTCAATCCTTTTTAAAAAATGCTCCGGGGAGCCACTAGGGCGGCGCTAGAGAGAGTGTATATAGTCAACTTGTTTTCCAGCCGACTGGTACTTTAAAGGCAGAATATTTGGTTCAAAACTCTTGCCAGCTACTGCAGCGTGTCATCAGGCCCGTGGAGGCAGCTGGACTTCCTTGTAGCAGGTAGCGGCTCAGTGAACCTTCACAGGGGTAAGTCAAGCTAAAAGTGAACATAAGAGCCTCTTTCTTCCACTGCTGTCGTCCATAAAAAGCTCTGCCGCCGAATATGGAGTCTTTTACTCCAAATAGAAGCCACCGCAAGCCACAAGAAAACACCACCCAGGTAATCTCACAACCACTTGTTGAATATTAATATATTCATTTTTTGGGGGTTGCATTTTTTTTAGCTTAGAACCAGGAAATACAATTAGCCCAGAAATGTATCAGCTAACAGTAGCATACTTACTCTGCTCCAACTTGGAGACCTTAGGTCAGGGGTCGGCAACCCACGGCTCTGGAGCCGCATGCGGATCTTTAGCACCGCCCTAGTGGCTCTGTGGAGCTTCCATCTCCATCTTCTTCCGCTTATCCGAGGTCGGGTCGCGGGGGCAACAGCCTAAGCAGGGAAACCCAGACTTCCCTTTCCCCAGCCACTTCGTCTAGCTCTTCCCTGGGGATCCCGAAGCGTTCCCAGGCAAGCCGGGAGACATAGTCATCCCAACGTGTCCTGGGTCTTCTCCGTGGCCTCCTACCGAATGGACGTGCCCTAAACACCTCCCTAGGGAGGCGTTCTGGTGGCATCCTGACCAGATGCCCGAACCACCTCATCTGGCTCCTCTCGATGTGGAGGAGCAGCAGCTTTACGTTGAGTTCCTCCCGGATGGCAGAGCTTCTCACCCTATCTCTAAGGGAGGAAACTCATTTGGGCCGCTTGTACCCGTGATCTTATCCTTTCGGTCATGACCCAAAGCTCATGACCATAGGTGAAGATGGGAACGTAGATCGACCGGTAAATTGAGAGCTTTGCCTTCCGGCTCAGCTCCTTCTTCCCCACAACGGATCGGTACAACGTCCGCATTACTGAAGACGCCGCACCGATCCGCCTGTCGATCTCACGATCCACTCTTCCCTCACTCGTGAACAAGACTCCTAGGTACTTGAACTCTTCCACTGGAGCTTTTTCAAAACAAAATGAAAAATGGAAAAAGAGGAGGGGGTAATAGATATATTTTTTGTTTTAATATGGTTTCTGTAGTAGGACAAACATGACACAAACCTCCGTAGTTGTTATAAAGCACACTGTTTATATTAAACATGCTTCACTGATTCGAGTATTTGGCGAGCGCCGTTGTGTCCTACTTATTTTGGTGGTCCTTGAAGTCACCCTAGTTTGTTTACATCAGCGGTAGGGAACCTATGGTTCTAGAGCCAGATGTGGCTCTTTTGATGACTGCATCTGGCTCTCGGATAAATCTGAGCTGACTTTGCTTAACACGATAAATAATGAATAATTCCAATTGTGTTGAAAATAATGTTCAAAATATACAATATTCTCATGCATTTTTAATCCATCCATCCGTTTTCTACCGCACCTGTTCAAGAAGTTGCGTTAATGGTAAGAAGTTATTTATTTATTATTGGTTGGTGTGGGGCTTGCCCTCCTGGGGGTTCTTTGGACCACCAAGCACCGACCTGAGAGCCTGTTTCAGGGTTACGATATTGTTTTATTTTTCAATAAGTCTCTCAGTTGCTTTCCAGCAATTGTCCTTTGGGCGGTATAGCTCGTTTGGTAGCAACTTGAGGGTTGCAGGTTTGATTCCCGCTTCCGCCGTCCTAGTCACGACCGTTGTGTCCTTGGGCAAGACACTTTACCCACCTGCTCCCAGTACCACCCACACTGGTTTAAAATGTAACTTAGATATTGGGTTTCACGATGTAAAGCGCTTTGAGTCCCTAGAGAAAAGCGCTATATAAATATAATTCACTTCACTTCACTTCATACTGTCTTCAAAGTGTTCAAAAACGTCTTTTTAATGTGTTGTACTTCAACCACACAGCATTTATTACGTATTTTGATGCTTGTAGGACAATTAGGAGTCCAACTTTCACTTAGAAAAAAACAGTAATGCTAATAAAGTTGATTAAATTGGTCCTAGCATTAGCGCTACTAGCATCGATGCTAATGTTAGCCTGCTTCAGTTTACTTTTTTTTTGGTTCGTCATTCCAGCTTTAAGGCAAGCAACAGCAACGAAATGATCAAGTAAAAATAAACAGTACACAAGAGTAAACTATCTAAATATGAAATACAGTCTTAAAGGCCTACTGAAAGCCACTACTACCGACCACGCAGTCTGATAGTTTATATATCAATGATGAAATATTAACATTGCAACACATGACAATACGGCCGGTTTAGTTTACTAAATTGCAATTTAAAATTTCGTGCGAAGTATCCTGTTGAAAACGTCGCGGTATGATGAGGCGTGCGCGTGACGTCGCGTATTGTAGCGGACATTTTTGATCCAGCACCGATCACAGCTATAAGTCGTCTGCTTTAATCGCATAATTACACAGTATTCTGGACATCTGTGTTGCAGAATCTTTTGCAATTTGTTAAATTGATAATGGAGACGTCAAAGAAGAAAGATGTAGGTGGGAAGCGGTGTACTGCGGCTGCCTTTACCAACACAAACACAGCCAATGGTTCCTTGTTTCCTTGTTTACATTCCCGAAGGCTGACTGTGAAGCTTTACAATGGAACAGAGCGGCCAAGCGAACATGGTTCCCTACCACATGTCAACCGGCAGGTTTTGGTGAGAAAATGGTGGTGTTAAGTCGTCTCTTACCGTCGTTATAAGCGGAGAGCTTGGGTCGTGCCTCCTGCAGCTGCGAACTCTCTTGCCTCCTCCTACTGGCCTCCCCCGACTGTCGGATGCTTACACCGTGGAGGAGGGGGGAAAAAAATATCTCAGCCCGGCTGCTTTGCCTCGTCGAGAAACGTGGCTTCCATCGAAGACACTGGTGGTCACCACACCCCTCTGACTTTCCGGCTACGACCATATAATCTCACTAAAACACAAGTTACACAATAAGCAGATAAGGGATTTACCAGAATTATCCTAGTAAATGTGTCTAATAACATCTAAATCACTCCCACTGCCCTCGTCTTTTTTTTTCTTCTTTGTAGTCCTTCACTGTCATTTTCCTCATCCACTAATCTTTCACATTCGCTGAAATTAATGGGGAAATCGTCGCTTTCTCGGTCCGAATCGCTCTTGCTGCTGGTGGCCATGATTGTAAACAATGTGAGGATGTGAGGAGCTTCACAACCCGTGACGTCACGCGCACATTGTCTGCTACTTCCGGTACAGGCAAGGCTTTTTTATGAGCGAGCGAAAGTTGCGAACTTTATCGTGGATGTTCTCTACTAAATCCTTTCAGCAAAAATATGGCAATATGACGAAATGATCAAGTATGACACATAGAATGGACCTGCTATCCCCGTTTGAATAAGAAAATCTCATTTCAGTAGGCGTTAAGTAAAAAATGTTATATATAACAATAAAAATGACAATACTATTCAGTTCAGACCAGTTCAGTTTCAGTTTATTTGGAACATGCATACGATACAATGTATTTCCAGTTGTTTCATTACAGCACGTACGAAAAGGAGTAGGAAGAAGCTGAGCTTATTTAATCCTACCCCTTTTCATACCATAGCAATTTTATCCCATTTCTTTCTTTTCTGTAACAGAACAGCAAATTAATAAATAATACATAATGTGCCATAGTAGGTAAACAAATATTAAATATATAAATAATCCATGTGAAAAAAAAATGGTTCAAGATGTAATGGTAAATGGGTTATACTTGTATAGCGTTTTTCTACCTTCAAGGTACTCAAAGCGCTTTGAGACTATTTCCACATTCACCCATTCACACACTGTAGGCGGGAGATGCCTTGCAAGGCCCTAACCACGACCCATCAGGAGCAAGGGTGAAGTGTCTTGCTCAAGGACACAACGGACGAGACGAGGTTGGTAGAATGTGGGGATTGAACCAGGAACCCTCAGGTTGCACTACTACTACTACTACTAATAATAATAATAATAATAATAATGATAATTAACAGAGCCAACTATGACCACTTGGGACAAAAGATGATACAAAACCTTATTGTTTTGAACCTGAATGTACGGAAGATGAGCTCCAAGTTTTAGAAGCTGAGTGACACAACAAAGAAATATTTTCGTAGTCGATAAGTCAACGATTATCTTAACGATTAGTGGACTAATCAGATAATAAAACACACTGTAATTTTTCCATCGACTTTTAAATGCAGCTTAAAGGGGAACAATATCAAAATTTCAAAAGGGTTAAAAACAATGAAAATCGGTTCCCAGTGGTTTGTTGTATTTTTTGAAGTTTTTTTCAAAATTTTACCGGTCCCGGAATATCCCTAAATAAAGCTTTAAAGTGCCTTATTTTCGCTATCTTCGAAACCACTATCCATTTCCCTGTGACGTCATACAGTGCTGCCAATACAAACAACATGGCGGTTACCACAGCAAGGTATAGCGACATTAGCTTGGATTCAGACTCGGATTTCAGCGGTTTAAGCGATTCAACAGATTACGCATGTATTGCAACAGATGGTCAGAGTATGGAGGCAGATAACCAAAACGAAATTGAAGAAGAAATTGAAGCTATTGAGCGAATAGCTATTGACGCTATCCGGCCATAGCGTGGGTGTTCCTAATGAAGTGGCCCATGGCATGGCTGCCTTATTAGCATCGCCGGTAAAAATGTGCAGACCAAACGATCAGGACTTTCACATCTTGTGACTCTGGAGCAACTTAAATCCGTCGATTGGTAAGTGTTTGTTTGGCATTAAATGTGGGTAGCTAGTTTCAAATGTACATACGGCTATCGTAAATAGCATGTTAGCATCGATTAGCGTAGCATGTTAGCATCGATTAGCATAGCATGTTAGCATCGATTAGCTAGCAGTCATGCCGTGACCAAATATGTCTGATTAGCACATAAGTCAACAACATTAACAAAACTCACCTTTGTGATTTCGTTGACTTAATCGTTGCAAATGCATCTGCAGGTTATCCATACATCTCTGTGCCATGTCTATCTTAGCATCGCCGGTAAAATGTGGAGACACTCTGGTACAATAAATAGGGGTCTGGCGGCAGATTTCTTGCCAGTGGTGCAACTTGAATCCCTCCCTGTTAGTGTTGTTACACCCTCCGACAACACACCGACGAGGCATGATGTCTCCAAGGTTCCAAAAATAGTCGAAAATAACAGAGCTGAGACCCAGTGTTTGTAATGTGAAAATGAATATGGCGGGTGTGTTAACTCGGTGACGTCACGTTCTGACGTTATCGCTAAGAGAGCGATAAACAGAAAGGCGTTTAATTTGCCAAAATCCACCCTTTTAGAGTTCGGAAATCGGTTAAAAAAATACATGGTCTTTTTTCTGCAGCATCAAGGTATATATTGACGCTTACATAGGTCTGGTGATAATGTTCCCCTTTAAGTTATTTTAGGCATGTGCTTACTAACAACAAATATATGAATTCTTTCATAGTTATTTATTTTTGCTGTTCATTCAGCTGTTACACAAATTAACATGACTATTAAAATGTTGTCCGTTTAAAAGAAAGGAAAGGCAAAGTGCTAAAAAACAACATTTAACTTTGTTTATGTATTCATAAAACAGATAAAATAGCAGCAATGAAAACAAACAAAACACAAAATTCAACTTCCTCTAAAAGAAAAGCATTTTGTGAAGTTTAAAAAGTTGGTATATTGACTATTGATTAACTCTTGGCAGTTTTAGCACTCTAATAGACTCAACGTGTACAATTATATCTTTGATTAATTCTTAAAATATTGTCTATTCAATAGATTGTATTTTTAATCTTATGATACCTCCACAGTCTGTGCGTTTGCATTTGTAAATTCATCATAATTATTGTTATTTTGTCAACACTTTTAGCTTGAACAGTCTCTTAAACTGTATTATATGGTTGCTGGGCTTCACGGTGGCAGAGGGGTTAGTGCGTCTGCCTCACAATACGAAGTTCCTGCAGTTCTGGGTTCAAATCCAGGCTCGGGATCTTTCTGTGTGGAGTTTGCATGTTCTCCGGCTTCCTCCCACTTCCAAAGACATGCACCTGGGGATAGGTTGATTGGCAACACTAAAAAATTGGCCCTAGTGTGTGAATGTGAGTGTGAAAGTTGTCTGTCTATCTGTGTTGGCCCTGCGATGAGTTGGCGATTTGTCCAGGGTGTACCCCGCCTTCCGCCCGATTGTAGCTCAATCAATCAATCAATGTTTATTTATATAGCCCCAAATCACAAATATCTCAAAGGACTGCACAAATCATTACGACTACGACATCCTCGGAAGAACCCACAAAAGGGCAAGGAAAACTCACACCCAGTGGGCAGGGAGAATTCACATCCAGTGGGACGCCAGTGACAATGCTGACTATGAGAAACCTTGGAGAGGACCTCAGATGTGGGCAACCCCCCCTCTCTAGGGGACCGAAAGCAATGGATGTCGAGCGGGTCTAACATGATACTGTGAAAGTTCAATCCATAGTGGCTCCAACACAGCCGCGAGAGTTCAGTTCAAGCGGATCCAAGACCGCAGCGAGAGTCCCGTCCACAGGAAACCATCTCAAGCGGATCAGCAGCGTAGAGACGTCCCCAACCGATACAGGCGAGCGGTCCATCCTGGGATAGGCGCCAGCGCCCCCCGCAACCCCAAAAGGGAATAAGCGGTAGAACATGGATGGATGGATATATGGTTGCTTTGTTTGGTTTCTTTGGTTAATCCATTCCATAATTGAATTCCACATACAGATATGCTTAAGGTTTTAAGTGTTGTACGAGCATACAAAAGTTTTAAATTAGATTTTCTTCTAAGGTTATATTTCTCCTCTTTTGTTGAGAAGAATTGGTGTACATTCTTGGGGAGCAGGTTATAGTTTGCTTTGTGCATCCTTTTAGCTGTTTGCCAATGCACCAAATCGTTGAATTTCAATATTTGTGATTCAATAATTAAAGGGTTTGTATGTTCTCTATATCCAACATTATGTATTATTCTACTTGATCTTTTTTGTAACACTGTTAGTGAATGAAGCGCACATTTGTAGTTGTTTCCCCACATTTGTTAAAGCTTCACAACAAACGAAGAAACACAGGCTGTGTTTCGGTGCTAAAGGCAGCTGCAATCCACCGCTTTCCACCAACAGCATTCTTCTTTGACGTCTCCATTATTAATTGAATTGCAAAAGATTCAGCAACACAGATGTCCAAATGACTGTGTAATTATAAATGATAATGATAAATGGGTTGTACTTGTATAGCGCTTTTCTACCTTCAAGGTACTCAAAGCGCTTTGACACTACTTCCACATTTACCCATTCACACACACATTCACACACTGATGGAGGGAGCTGCCATGCAAGGCGCCAACCAGCACCCATCAGGAGCAAGGGTGAAGTGTCTTGCTCAGGACACAACGGACATGACAAGTTGGTTGGTTGGTTCTAGGTGGGATTTGAACCAGTCCCCAAAACAAAATTATGCGATGAAAAGTGACTACTTTTAGCCGCGTGTGATGCTGGGCTAATATGTCCGCTACAACCTGAGACGACACGACGTTTTCAACAAGAAACTCCGCGGGAAATTTAAAATTGCAATTTAGTAAACTAAACCAGCCGTATTGGCATGTGTTGCAATGTTAATATTTCATCATTGATATATAAACTATCAGACTGCGTGGTGGGTAGTAGTGGGTTTCAGTAGGCCTTTACAGCCAAGCAATGCCTTTGCCAAAGAAGACGACGTGCTCGCAAACTTTGTCGCAAATCAAATTTGCAGGAGGGCAGGCCCGCCAGCGCCCCCGCCGCCCGCCGTGATGACAGGGGCCGTCCAAGCCGTGTCAAAAAGTCTGTTTTGGAGCGCAGGAGCTCATCTGCATATTTGAATAAAACATGCTGCTTATAAGCATATTAAATGGCCGATGTGGCCACGTGTCATGTGAGTGGAAGGAGATTAGACCTCGCCGCTTAATTATAAAGATGTCAAATGTCAGAGACGTGAACTCCACTCCCGGGGGGTCAGCGCCTTTAGTTTGGTGATAATATGCACAAACTCTCCATAAAGTGTCATCATACAGGCTATTAAGGTGCTGTCCTTTTCTTTGGCGCCATTATCATGCACACTCTGTCAGGGAGGAACGCCACCATGCACTCCTACACTCGCTCCTCTCTTGCTTACTTGAAACAAAACATTCACACAAAGCCTCAACTGATGTTTACTTGCTGTAATTAGTTGGACTGGACCTTTAAAGGCCTACTGAAAGCCACTACTACCGACCACGCAGTCTGATAGTTTATATATTAATGATGAAATATTAACATTGCAACAAATGCCAATACGGCCTTTTTAGTCTACTAAATTGCAATTTTAAATTTCCCGCTCAGCACCAGTTACGGCTAAAAGTCGTTTGCTTTACTCGCATAATTACACAGTCGTTTGGACATCTGTGTTGCTGAATCTTTTGCAATTTGTTCAATTAATAATGGAGACGTCAAAGAAGAATGCTGTTGGTGGAAAGCGGTGGATTGCAGCTGCCTTTAGCACCGAGACACAGCCGGTGTTTTTTTGTTTTTGTCACGGCCAGAACAGGACTCTGAGCACTGATGCAGGATTTTAAGAAAATATATTTATTTGGATAAGGGAAAGGATCCAAAAGGGGAGAAACTAAACAGGCTATCAAAACAGAGCCTCTAAACTAACAAAATTCTCAATAAACTCAAAACGCTCCAGCAGCGGAGGGAAAGAAGGTGCTAAGAAAACCAAATGCAAAATACAACAAAAAGCGCTCCAACGGAGGCAATGCTAAGAAGCTAATCTTACCTGACAAAAAGGTTTACAAACAAATAAAGTCCCGTGGATCAAAAGGGTACAAAAACGTGGCAATGACTGTGGACATGGAACGCTGGAGGTACGCACAAAAGATACGAAACACTCTGGCACAGGACATGAGGAGGGCGAGACATTTATACACATGAGGGAGGGTGACACAGGTGGGCGCAATCAGGCAATCAGGAAGGACGTCAGACCAGTGAAACAGGAGGAAGGGCAAGTGATCTGAAACAAGAGGCAGAGTCAGCATTTCAAAATAAAACAGGAAATGAAAAAACATGAAACCAGACGAAACCCAGACAAGACTTCACCCAGGTGTGACAGTTTTTAACACAGAGCGGTCAAGAGAACATGTTTCTTTACTACAACCAGCGTATTTTTGGATGGGAAAATTGGGATATATATATCTTACCGGAGACATCATTGGATTATTCGTCCTCCTGCAGTAGCTGTTTAAAAGGCAGCTGTGAGCTTGGCTCCTCGGCTTCTCTCTGAGACACTGCGTGTTCACCGCAGCCGTCCGACCTCGAGGTATGTCTTTACAATCTCACTAAAACACTATTAAAACAATAAGCAGATAAGGGATCTTCCAGAATTATCCTAGTAAATGTGTCTAATTATATCTTAAACACTCACACTGCCGCCGCCCGGAGCCGTCGCTTTCCATCCATCCATTTTCTACCGCTTATTCCCTTTCGGGGTCGCGGGGGGGCGCTGGCGCCTATCTCAGCTGCAATCGGGCGGAAGGCGGGGTACACCCTGGACAAGTCGCCCCCTCATCGCAGGGCCAACACAGATAGACAGACAACATTCACACTCACATTCACCCGTCGCTTTTTATTTAATTAAAAAAAAAAATTTCTAGTCCTTTGCTATCAATATCATCATCCACAAATCTTTCATCCTCGCTTAAATTAATGGGGAAATTGTCGTTTTCTCGGTCCGAATAGCTCTTGCTGCTGGAGGCTCCCATTAAAAACAATGTGAGGACGTGAAGAGCCCTCACCCTTGTGACGTCATCGTCTGCGACTTCCGGTAAAGACGAGTCTTTTTTATCAGCACCAAAAGTTGCAAACTTTATCGTTGATGTTCTCTACTAAATCCTTTCAGCAAAAATATGGCAATATCGCGAAATGATCTTCAGCAATGCGGACGTTGTATCGACCCGTTGTGGTGAAGAAGGAGCTGAGCCGGAAGGCAAAGCTCTCAATTTAAAGGTCGATCTACGTTCCCATCCTCACCTATGGTCATGAGCTTTGGGTCATGACCGAAAGGACAAGATCACGGGTACAAGCGGCCCAAATGAGTTTCCAGGTCTCTCCCTTAGAGATAGGGTGAGAAGCTCTGCCATCCGGGAGGAACTCAAAGTAAAACTGCTGCTCCTCCACATGGAGAGGAGCCAGATGAGGTGGTTCGGGCATCTGGTCAGGATGCCACCCGAACGCCTGCCTAGGGAGGTGTTTAGGGCACGTCCAACCGGTAGGAGGCCACGGGGAAGACCCAGGACACGTTGGGAAGACTATGTCTCCCGGCTGGCCTGGGAACGCCTCGGGATTTACTGTTTTAATTGATTTTACACTTTATCAATCAATCAATCAATGTTTACTTATATAGCCCTAAATCACTAGTGTCTCAATGGGCTGCACAAACCACCACGACATCCTCGGTAGGCCCACATAAAGGCAAGGAAAACTCACACCCAGTGGGAGGTCGGTGACAATAATGACCCAGTGGGACGTCGGTGACAATGATGACTATGAGAACCTTGGAGAGGAGGAAAGCAATGGATGTCGAGCGGGTCTAACATGATACTGTGAAAGTTCAATCCACAATGGATCCAACACAGTCGCGAGAGTCCAGTCCAAAGCGGATCCAACACAGCAGCGAGAGTCCCGTTCACAGCGGAGCCAGCAGGAAACCATCCCAAGCGGAGGCGGATCAGCAATTTGTTTTTATATTGTTTTTATTGGTTTTATATTTATTTAGTTTTTGTTTTTATTCAGTCATTGGTGGAGCATAATATATATATATATATTTCTTTTATTTTATTTTATTTATTTATTATTTTTTTTTTACAATTGTTTTTAACATGGCTGTGCAGCACTTTGGAAACGTTATTGTTGTTCAAATGTGCTATATAAATAAAGTGGATTGGATTGGATTGGATTGGGAAGAGCTAGACGAAGTGGCTGGGGAGAGGGAAGTCTGGGCTTTCCTGCTTAGGCTGCTGCCCCCGCGACCCGACCTCGGATAAGCAGAAGAAGATGGATGGATGTGTTATACTGTTAGTATAAATTTGTACCATGAATTGATTAACGTGGAAGAACTTTTTCGGCTGTTACCACTTCGTGGTCAATTGTATGGAATATGTACTGAAATGTGCAATCTACTAATAAAAGTTTCAATCAATTAATCAATCACCGAGATAAGTGGGAAGTGATCACTGTAAGACTTGTGTAGCATTGCGATGCCGGATTTGTTCCTCCGTGGATGCGTCGGGCAAGAACACAGCAAAAGGTAAGAAATAAAGTATTTATTTAACTAATAAAAGGGCTAGGAACAAAAACACTGGTGCTAACCAGAAAGGCGAACAAAAAGCGCTAGCATGGAAGCTAGGAAAACAAACAGATACACTAAACTTGGCACAAACAGGGAAAACAAAAAACTGCTAGCATGAAAGCTAGGGGAAAACAAAATGCAACGCGAGCTAGCGAGTATAATCATGGAGAACAAGTCATCAACAGTTGCGTGAAAGCAAACTAGGATCCGAGACAGAAGAACGAAAAGGGGCAGGCTTAAATAAGGCAGTGATCAGTAGAAACAGGTGTGTGTAGCAGGTGGAAATAATATGCAACCATGGTGACAGAGCAAAACAGGAAATAAGGAAGTCAAACTACAGAATGTGATATGACAAGGAACAAAGCAACAATATGTGATGATCCGACCATCGGATCACAACACTCTGATCAGTAAGTGACACGCGAGCAGTCAATCAGGTAACAGTATCGACTATCAAGTTTGGTTGCACCATCTTGTTGTCTCGTGTTTGATACCTGATTGACAGTACAAACGAGTGCTGCAGAGAGTGAAGAAATTGTTCCAACAGTTTGTTGGATTTTTTTTTTTCAAACGGACTGTCGTTAAAACCAATATGGTCTGCAAATGACGCACCAAGACCAGTAATACCACACCGGCTTAGCCCCGCTCACGCTTTAAACCTGCAGAAAAAAGTTATTCTCAGGTTTCTCTCTGATAACAGTTTCACACTTTCCACTATTTTGTAACACTAAAATAATTTTTTTTTTTACGTATCCCTTATTTTTCCACCTCCATTTTAAGAGGTAGTTGTTCAGTGTTTGAAGTGAGTTGGGTATAAAAACAGCTTCTATGAAATTTTAAGTAATTCACAAACAAGGATGGGGCGAGGGTCACCAATTTGTAAGCAAATTGTTGAACCGTTTTAGAACAACATTTCTCACCGAGGAATTTAGGGATTTTACCATCTGCGGTCCGTAAAATCATCAAAAGGTTCAGAGAATCTGAAGAAATCACTGCGTGTAAGCGATTATATTATGGAGTGCATCAAAAACCGACATCAGTATGTAAAGGATATCACCACATGGGGTCAGGAACACTTCGTAAAACCACTGTCAGTAACTACAGTTGGTCGCTACATCTGTAAGTGTAAGTTAAAACTCTGCTATGCAAAGCAAAACCCATTTACCAACAACACCCAGGAACGCCGCCGGCTTCGCTGGGCCCGAGCTCATCTAAGATGGACTGATGCAAAGTGGAAAAGTGTTCTGTGGTCTGACGAGTCCACATTTCAAATTATATTTGGAAACTGTGGACGTGGTGTCCTCCGGAACAAAGAGGAAAATAACCATTCGGATTGTTATATGCGCAAAGTTCAAAAGCCAGCATCTGTGATGGTATGGGGGTGTATTAGTGCCCAAGGCATGGGTAACTTACACCTCTGTGAAGGCACCATTAATGCTGAAAGGTACATACAGGTTTTGGAGCAACATATGTTCTTATCCAAGCAACGTTACCGTGGACACCCCTGCTTATTTCAGCAAGACAATGCCAAGCCACGTGTTACAACAGTGTGGCTTAGTAGTAAAAGAGTGCGGGTACTTTCCTGGCCCGCCTGCAGTCCAGACCTGTCTCCCATCGAAAATGTGTGGCGCATTATGAAGCGTAAAATACGACAGCGGAGACCCCGGACTGTTAAACGACTGAAGCTCTACATAAAACAAGAATGGGAAAGAATTCCACTTTCAAAGCTTCAACAATTAGTTTCCTCAGTTCCCAAATGTTTATTGAGTGTTGTTAAAAGAAAAGGTGATGTAACACAGTGGTGAACATGCCCTTTCCCAACTACTTTGGCACGTGTTGCAGCCATAAAATTCCAAGTTAATTATTATTTGCAAAAAAAAATTTTATTTATGAGTTTGAACATCAAATATGTTGTCTTTGTAGTGCATTCAACTGAATATGGGTTGAACAGGATTTGCAAATCATTGTATTCCGTTTATATTTACATCTAACACAATTTCCCGACTCATATGGAAACGGGGTTTGTAGCATCAATGATTAGCTTTGTCGCTAAGTGTTTTAAGTACATACGAAAGTGCACAATAGTGTTCTAGGACACACACTGATGCTTCTTTAAAATGGCTAAGAGATGTTTTTTCTTCTTTGTGTTGTTCGTTAGCGTCAACATAAAGAGCCAATCATGGCGGCGCCGGTGCAGCCTTGTGGAAAGAGGTCCGAGTCTGAGAGAGCACACCTTGGCTTCACAATGACACGAGCACCAGTCAGACAAGGCGGCGTTTTCTGTGTTCCTGTCAATCACGGTACTCAAGTGGCTTGACCGACCACACACACACACACACACACACACACATTCTTGTATTTAATACCTTCTTGAGACCTGCGAAAAATGCCTACCTCTTTTGGACCACTCTTTCTAAATATATAAAGATTTGTATGTACAGCATTAATAATCCATCCATCATCTTCCGCTTATCCGAGGTCGGGTCGCGGGGGCAGCAGCCTAAGCAGGGAAACCCAGACTTCCCTATCTCCAGTCACTT
Organism: Nerophis ophidion; assembly: GCF_033978795.1. NCBI lineage: Eukaryota > Metazoa > Chordata > Actinopteri > Syngnathiformes > Syngnathidae > Nerophis > Nerophis ophidion. The sequence goes on from NC_084618.1 coordinate 74,085,098, forward strand.
CGTCTAGCTCTTCCCGGGAGATCCCGAGGCGTTCCCAGGCCAGCCGGGAGACATAGTCTTCCCAACGTGTCCTGGGTCTTCCCCGTGGCCTCCTACCAGCTGGACGTGCCCTAAACACCTCCCTAGGGAGGCGTTCGGGTGGCATCCTGACCAGATGCCCGAACCACCTCATCTGGCTCCCCTCGATGTGGAGGAGCAGCGGCTTTACTTTGAGTTCCTCCCGGATGGCAGAGCTTCTCACCCTATCTCTAAGGGAGAGACCTGGAAACTCATTTGGGCCGCTTGTACCCGTGATCTTATCCTTTCGGTCATGACCCAAAGCTCATGACCATAGG